>NC_056726.1:709226972-709366972 GCF_019279795.1 Protopterus annectens
AAAAGTTCAAATTAAAGTGACCTTTGCATAAAATTTGACATTTACACATATGATAATATGTTTTTAAATGCTTAAACCATTTATACATTCATAATTAATTCAGCTGTATTTTATATATATGAAAAAATGTATAAAAAAGTGGACTTATTTAACACGTATATATATATTTATAAAAAATATGTGCACATATATAAATATAAACCTTATTTTTAAGCAAAATTTATTCTTTGAAACAAATCATTTAATGAATCACTCAATAAATAATGCACATTGTTAACCATCCTTTAAACACTAATAAATATACATATATATATATATATATATATATATATATATATATATATATACCTTTGTTCATTGTATATATTTTTTAAATGCCCAACTCCTGATTTAAACCAAATGGTTTCAATGTATTAAATTTGAGTATTATCCTTGTTTCTAATTCTAGCAATTTTCCTACAATATCATCTCCCCTAGAGACAGAAGGTTTTCCCAATATACTGAAACTCAAACTATCACCACAACCATCATGAGCATCCATAAAATGCTTCGCAACAGGACTAAAGGAATTTAGATTTCTTATATCCTTTAAATGTTCTAAAATCCTGATTTTTATCATTCTTTTTGTTTGTCCTATATACCAAATGTCCTTGCATGAACAACCTAATATATATACTACGCTGGTAGACTTGCAATTAAAAAAATGTTCAGATATATGGCGTTTATTATTGATGAATTCAGTGTTAATAACCCTACTGCATACACTGCATGAACCACATGCAAAAGTGCCCACCCTAACTAAAGTGGATCTAACATGGTGTGAGAGGTTGTTATTTAAAATTTCTTTAAGATTTTTTCCCCTTTTAAATTAAAAATTGACATAATTTGGAAATAACTCACCTATGTTATCATCTTCACAAATTAAATACCAAAATGTTTTAACTAATGAAACTAATATATCAGAGAAAGAAGTAAATTTAGTTACAAAAAACAATTTCTCAACATTATTTTTTGCATTATTTTCTATTTTGTCAAAGTATGTCATGTTATTGCCTCTATCATATGTCAACCTAATGTTATCAATTACACTGTCCCTACATTTTAATCATTGACTACATTCATATCCTCTTTCCAATAGTCTCAAAAACACTGAATATAATTCTTTGTCTATGTCTTCTTTTGCACTGGTATGATCCCGAATTCTTTTGAATTCCCCATATGGTAGGGCGTTCAATAAATGTGGGGGATGCATGCTTGTAGCATGTAAGAACATATTTACTGAAGTTTCCTTTCTAAATGGTCTAAATTGAATTTTATTCTCCTTCTCAAATAAGGTTAAATCAAGAAAATTGATCTCACTTCTGTTGATCTCATAAGAAAATTGTAAATTATGTTCATTATTGTTGAGTACTTCAAAAAAATCTAAAAACTCAGATATATCCCCCTTACAGATGAAAATGAGATCATCTATAAAGTACTTGTATAGGATTACTTTATTCTTAAAAAAATCTGTTGAATAAATGAATTTTTTCTCAAAATAATCCATGTAAATGATAGCATAAGATGGTGCATATGCTGCACCCATTGCAGTGCCTTTCACTTGCAAATAATATTCAGTGCCAAATAAAAAATAACTGTGAGTTAAACAAAATTCCAACAAACTAATTAAGAAACCAGTTCTAGGTCCTTCACCCATCATGTTTTGTATAGATTCCAACCCCCATTTTGTGTTAATGTTGGTGTATAAGGACTTAACATCGACAGTGACCCAATAGTAGTCATGACTCCAATTAAGATTCAAAATGTTATTAATGAGATCCTGCGTATTCCTAATGTGAGCTGTTACCTTATGTAAATAAATCTTTAATTGAAAATCCAAAAACAAATTAACATTTTCCAAAAAAGAACCTATACCAGATATGATGGGTCTACCTGGAGGTTCTTCCAAATTCTTATGGATTTTAGGTAACGCATACAAAATAGGTATTACTGGTTTTTGAATATACAACTTCTTAACATCAGTATGCATAAAAAAGCTCAAGCGTTCACCTTTTTCCAATAAGAATAACAGCTCATCATTAAATGACAAAGTAGGATCACTGTCGAGTTTCTTATATTCTTCAGAATTCAATAACAATCTATTCACCATGTTGCAGTATTTGACTCTATCCATTATGACCCAATTTCCACCTTTATCGGCAGGTTTAAAAATGTACTCATTTTTTAGTTTTTTTAATTGTTTTAAAGCCTGCCATTCATTTCTATTCAAATTGAAACATTTCTTTCCCTTACAAAACTCTTTAAAAGATGCTTCAATTTCTCTAAGGAGAATTTTTTGAAAAGTAGAAACAGCAGGCACAGAGATATAAGGCATAAAGGTGATATTAACATTTTTAAAATCCGGTAACATCAATCTGCCATAACAAGTCAGAAAATTAGTATTCTCAACATTTTCAGCAATGGATGAATCAATATTACTATTAATTTCATCAAGTTCAAACTCATAATTATAAATAGAC
This sequence comes from Protopterus annectens, assembly GCF_019279795.1. Classification (NCBI taxonomy): domain Eukaryota; kingdom Metazoa; phylum Chordata; order Ceratodontiformes; family Protopteridae; genus Protopterus; species Protopterus annectens. Next base: position 709,229,492 of record NC_056726.1, read on the forward strand.
AAGTTAAGTAAATTTTCATCTATTTCAGAGTCACTTGACAAAACTAATTCTTCATTAACAGTAGGAATGGACGTGTTTGGTTTCTCCCTTCTAGAAAAGTGAACTCTAAGTAAAAGCTTCCTTATAAAGCGCTTGACTTCAAAGTAAATGTCAACTAGCGAAGGGAAGAACGTCGGAATAAATTTACTTCCTCTATATAAGACATTTAACATCTCATAACTTAGAGTTAAATCAGACAAATTAACACATTGCAAAGAGAGTTTATTAAGAGTCATTATCGACGAACCTTCATTTAAATCTGTTTCGCCCCTTCCTTCCATTCCTCCCGTTTCTTCCCCTGTTCGAGTCGTCATTTTGAAAGTTCACATTTTCATTATTAGAGCCACCAGCTCCCATAGTGACCTCTCGATTAGAGGTCCTGTTAACAGTTGTTGCTCCAGCAAAGGAAACATTTTTGGTTGTATTACCCTCCACAGAAGATGCCGATGATGCTGATAGCCCTCTCCGCTTGAAACTACTGCTCCAGCTTCTGCCCTTTGACCTATTGCGTGCATTACGCATAGGCTCACGTTGCCAGTTGAACAAAACACTGGTTTCGTAATCTTTTAGATCACGAACAAGTTTGTTTCTTTTTCGCTGTACAATGTCAGTTTCCAGTTTGTTTATTTTTTCATTTATAACTGACATTTGAGTCCCATAATTAGATTCAGCTACCAAACTCTCCTGTAATGACACTATCTCACTTTTGATTTTCTCATGAGTTTGTTGGTTGCACTTAACCAAGATATTAAGCCAACCAATAGTACAGGAAAGTGACACTTGTTTCCACTCATTGTACAAATCTGTTTCTTCTTCAGTGAATGGTGTCGCTGGCAGTTTTTCAATCCGCAAACCACAAGGAGTGATATTTAAGCTGATATATTTCTCAAGCAAACGAGTGTCAAAATATAAGGCAATTTCCTTAGACATTAATTTGGTAAGTTCAAGAAAATGCTCATCAGCAGCATCATTACCTCAATATTCCATGGATCCAAATTGGAATACCTTCTGTCACGTTCGGTGAGGAAATCAGTAAATAAGAATGTATCAGCTGAACCGCTCCGTTCAGAGCTTGTATTCCGAAGCGACATGGTTATAGATAACTAAATGTCTAAATGACTGAACAGGTGAGAATAAGACTGAATTTCAAGTTCCAAAAAGGAAAAACATACGAAAAGTCAGCAATTCTGCCCAATACACACCAAACAGTCAATATTCCACCAAAGTTCTTTATTTCCTCAACGATCTGGTACCTCGGCAATTCGCCTTCAAAGGATCACAATTTAACATTCAAAATAGGCTCATTTTATACTATTTCATTGATTGGCCAATTAATACATTTAATTCAATTAAACTTAAAAAGTTCAAATTAAAGTGACCTTTGCATAAAATTTGACATTTACACATATGATAATATGTTTTAAATGCTTAAACCATTTATACATTCACAATCAATTCAGCTGTATTTTATATATATGAAAAAATGTATAAAAAAGTGGACTTATTTAACACGTATATATATATTTATAAAAAATATGTGCACATATATAAATATAAACCTTATTTTTAAGCAAAATTTATTCTTTGAAACAAATCATTTAATGAATCACTCAATAAATAATGCACATTGTTAACCATCCTTTAAACACTAATAAATAAATATACTTACATATATATATAAATATACCTTTGTTCATTGTATATATTTTTTAAATGCCCAACTCCTGATTTAAACCAAATGGTTTCAATGTATTAAATTTGAGTATCATCCTCGTTTCTAATTCTACCTTCCCTTCATCTATGGCTTTGGTGACTGTTTTGAAGAAGTCAACCAGGTTCAAAAGGCAGAATCTGCCCTTGACAAAGCCGAACTGGGTAGGATCTAGTGTCTGTAGGTCCCCAATGTCTTTGTTTATGAGCTCCATGATGATCCTCTCCATAGCCTTGCAGACTAAGCTAGTCAGGCTTATGGGGCAATAGTTTCCAGGGTCCGTAGAGGCTCCACCTTTGTGGAGTGGGACCACTGTTGCTGTACGCCATTCTATGGGCACATATCCTGTAGTGAGGCTGAGATTGTATAGCTGTTTTATTTGAGGGATTAGTTCCGCTTGGAGTTCATGTATATACACACACACACACACACACGCACACACACACACACACACACACACACACACACACACACACACACACACACACACACACACACAGTGGATGTAAAACATTTACACACCCCTGTTAAAATGCCAGGTTTTGTGATATAAAAAATGAGACCACAATAAATCATTTCAAAACTTTTCCCACCTTTAATATGACCTATAACCTGCACAATTCAATTGAAAAACAAACAAATCTGTTGGGGGAAAATATAAAAAGTAAAAAACATACAATAAGCTGGTTGCATAAGTGTACAAACCCTTAAGCTAATACTTTGTTGAAGCACCTTTTGATTTAATTACAGCATTCAGTCTTCTTGGGTACACACCTGCCACCAACTAAGAGACTCTGATTAACCCCAAGTAAAGTTCAGTTGTCCTAGTAGGATTTTCCTGACATTTACTCAGTTGCCTGCTACAGCAAAAAATATGGTTCACAGAGAGCTTACAAAGCATCAAAGGGATCTCATTGTTGAAAGGTATCAGTCAGGAGAAGGCTACAAAAAAAAATTCCACAGCATTGGATATACTGTGGAATGCAGTGAAGACAGTCATCAAAAAGTGGAGAAAATATGGGACAATAGTGATGTTGTAAAGAACTGGATGTCCCTGCAAAATGATGAAAAGACAAGATGAAAACTGGTCAGGGAGGCTGCCAAGAGACCTACAGCAACACTGAAGGAGCTGCAGGAATTTCTGGCAAGTACTGCTTGCGTACTACATGTGACAACAATCTCCCATATTCTCCATATGTCTGGGCTATGGGGTAGGGTTCCAAGATGGAAGCCTCTTCTTACACAGAAAAACATTCAGACCTGGGTAAAATTTGCAAAACAATACATAAAGTCTCCCAGAAGCATGTGGGAAAATGTGTTATGATCTGATGAGATCAAGATTTAACTTTTTGGCCACAATTCTAAAATGTGCATTTGGTGCAAAAATAACACTTTGCATCACCAAAAGAATACCATCCCCATGGTGAAGCATGGCGGTGGCAGTATCATGCTTTGGGGTTGCTATTCTTCAGCTGGAACTCGGGTTTTAGTCAAGGTGGAGGAAATTATAAACAGTTCCAAATACCAGTCACTTTTGGCCCAAAACCTTCAGGCTTCTGCTACAAAGCTGAAGATGAAGAGGAATGTCACCTTTCAACAGGATAATGACACCAAGCATGCATTCAAATCAACAAAAGAATGGCTTCACCAGAAGAAAATTAAAGTTTTGGAATGTTCCAGCCAGAGCCCAGACCTAAATCCAATAGAAAATCTGTGGGGTAACCTGAAGAGGGCTATGCAGAAGAGATGCCCTCACAATCTGACAGATTTGGAGTGGTTTTGCAAGGAAGAGTGGGCAAATATTGTCAAGTCAAGATGTGCATGCTGAAAGACTCCTACCCAAGAAGACTGAATGCTATAATTAAATCAAAAGGTGCTTCAACAAAGTATTAGTTTAAGGGTGTGCGCACTTATGCAGTGAGCTTATTGTACGTTTTTTAAATTTTTTTTATTTTTCCCCTAACAGATTTGTTTGTGTTTCATTTTAATTGAACAGGTTATAGGTCATATTAAAGGTAGGAAAAGTTTTGAAAGGATTTATTGTGGGAATTTTCCACTGTGTGTGTGTGTATGTATATATATATATATATATATATATATATATATATATATATATATATATATATATATATATATACACATATATGTATATATATATATATATATATATATATATACACACACACACACACACACACACGCACACACACACATATACACACAGATATATATATGCACATACATATAAATACACACACACACACACACACACACACGTGTCTGAGTGTGTTCGTGTATGTGTCTATAAATGTGATATATGCCTGTGTGCATTTCTCTGTCTCTATACATACATACACACACATGTGTGTATATATATATATATATATATATATATATATATATATATATATATATATATACACACACACATATACACGCACAGACAGAGAGGGGTGTGGGGGGATTCCAATATGTAAACAGAGATAAAGAAAACATATTATAAATGAAGTTAAAATAATTCCTTTGGATGCAGCCACCTAGATATCCAACTTCATGTAGATGGGGAAGGTATATAGCATATTGTAATGAGCAATTGTGAACAGCAAACAGCTTTCTATGTTAAGAATGTAAAATCCTTATGGAAGAAATACATTTGTGGAAACATATGCCTCAGAATGTCCGCAAAAGTTTTCTACCACAAGCACTATAGTGGAAATATTGCTGTCTACACAGACTGCTTTCCAAAGGAAGCCTCACAAATGTAAGCAATATCATAATATACAGGTTGTATCTTCCATGCAAGTCTTCAGCTTCAACATACAGTTAGCAGGATCACTATAGTCATGTGGATATTGAACACATACCTAAAACATGATACAGTACAACTGATGTGACATAAAATAACTGGGCGTACCTAAGTTTTAGGACATTTTTTTTCTCCATGTATAAGCAATCCCATATATATGAGCATCTCCGAATGCTAGAGACCTATGTGACATATTTACTGTTATATTTTGCTCTTCACCACCATATATCATTTATGGACCTCATTAGCATGCGTTGATTCAGAATTTCAGAGACTGGGGCGTGGCCAAGGATGAACACAGGATAGCAGCAGATTTCTTCAGCTCCACCAATTTCATTACACTGACAGGAATTAATTACTTAAAAAATTAATTTTTGAAGTAATTTTCTTTCTAAATACATTTGTTTTATATAGTTCTTGAACTATATCTAAAAAAGAAAGGAAATCTTAACAATATTCCTGTCAGAAATCACTGTGGAAATTTTCCTGTCAGTTTATCAGTCTGAAATGAGTTCCAGTAAGACAAATTCTCAAGACTCCAGCATCAAGAAAGAACTTCAGTCTCTGATAATTATAATCCAGCAACTTACTGATAAAATGGATACTAAAATAGACACCTTCATAGAAAAAACTACAAAACAAATAGACTTGTTACATACAGACCTGCAACAACAGAAGAACCAGATCACAGGCATAGAAGAAGCTGTGAATGACATGGAAAATAGAATCCAAGAAGAGGAAATCAACATTGAGTTTCTGCTGAAACAAAATACACATTTACAAACAAAGCTGGATGACCTGGAAAATAGATCTAGGCGCAATAACATTAGGATTTTTGGACTGCCAGAAAATATTGAAGGTAACAATATTACTTCTTTTTTAACAACTTGGCTCCCTAAAACTTTAGACTTACCAGAAGCATTCTCTTTTGGTATCGAAGAGCACATAGATCTATAGCTAATACTAACTCTAACAAAAATATCCTAGATCAGTTATAGTTAGATTTCTATCATCTTTTGATAAAGAGATGGTTCTTAAATCTGCTTGGGCTAAAGCTCCTGTTAAGATTAATGAGACAACTGTGCGTTTTGACAATGACTATTCTTCCATGGTAATAGCTAAAAGAAAAGTTTTTCTGCCACTAATAAGGGAGCTTAAAAAGCACAGTTTAAAACATACCTTCTGTTTCCTGCCAAGCTTAAAATCTTCCTTCCTGATGGTCCTAAGGTTTTGATGATTTAGACTCTGCTTTACTGTTTGTCAAAGAAAAAGGATTTTGGATAAAATAGAAGAAATGGAATGGGCTAGTTCTTCATTAAAGAGATTGGCAACTGAAGCTTCGTGGAAGACTTCAGAGAAGAAGAAGAGACTAAAAACAAATGATTTGTTATATGTTTTTCTCTCTCATCATTTTAGTTCATTATTAATCTTTTTGAATATAGTTCCTGCATTTCCAGAAAGCCACAAATATTTTGGAAAAGATTTAATCAAAGTTATTCTCTATGTGCAAAGAAATGTTTTGTTTCATAACCAGTCAAAATACCTGAAGATTTAATGGCAAGCTGTGATTCAATTTGTTTCTCTTTCTGAAAAGAAGTAAGGTTAGTAATTTGATACATTTTTATCATTACCTTTTTCCTTCTCCTTTTATTATTTTCTTTGTTTAAACAATGACATTCTATTTAGATTATGTAGTGGGTAAAGGGTGGGGGAGGGCAGGGAGAGAACAGTAATGAAAATATCATTAATAGAATAATAACATATTTATTCCTTGTAAAAGTTTTTATAAGTTCTTCAAATGCTATTTCTAATTATACTTTCTTGATTATACTGCTTATGCCTGTTTGTAAATAATCTGTTATGCTTTAACTAATAATAATCAGAACTAAATAAGAGTAAATATGTTTTATTTTTAACTCTATTAATATAAACAGTAAGTAACATTCCATTGTATATACTTCTTACAGCTTTCTCTTACATTTTTTATTTCTGCCTCACTCCCTTTTATTTTCTACTCTTTTCTTTTCTTTATTAATATATAGAAATGCTTTTGATTGTGTGGGCACAGTGAATAATAGGATTTGTATGAAAATTGAGTTGGGAGAAGAATGTTGAGTTTTATTGCTTGTTGGTAATTTTGGGCTTAATTTCACTTACATAGAGGCTGTAATGATCTGTGGAATACATTGTGAAGGTTTTGTCATGTTTAGATGCATTTACACTGCTAAATGAATGTTTGTCACTAGTTTTTAATAAGTTTCCTGCCAAAATGTTAAGAGAGACAATCTGAGATGTGGGCTATCTCATGCACAGTGTTCATGAGTTACTTCAGAAGCTTCAGCTCACAGAATTCTCACAGAGAAACTGAAAGCAGTTAGTATAACCTTTGACATAGTTATCACACTGACACACCACAGATTCAGGAAAATACTCTATTCATAAAATATGTCAGTTAGAATGTTTTGTTTCATAACCAGTCAAAATATCTGAAGATTTAATGGCAAGCTGTGATTCAATTTGTTTCTCTTTCTGAAAAGAAGTAAGAGGCTGTAATGGTCTGTGGAATACATTGTGAAGGTTTTGTCATGTTTACATGCATTTACACTACTAAATGAATGTTTGTCACTAGTTTTTAATAAGTTTCCGCCAAAATGTTAAGAGAGACAATCTGAGATGTGGGCTGTCTCATGCACAGTGTCCATGAACTACTTCAAAAGCTTCAACTCACAGAATTCTCACAGAGAAACCGAAAGCAGTTAGTATAACCTTTGACATAGTTATCACACTGACACACCACAGATTCAGGAAAAATACTCTATTCATAAAATATGCCAGTTATAATGAGTCTAAATGATGTAGTTTCTTGTAGTAAGTAAATGTCTTATTTTAGAAGGCATAGAAAATGAAACATTTATTTAAATGTTTTTGAAAATCTACTTAACAGCAGCATAATAATCTGTGTTAAAAATTTGTGTTCCAAACATATACTTTACTATAACTCATTTAATTCATCTGATTGACAAGCATAAATAATCTTATAACTCTATTCTGGAAGAAATGTCATGTGATATATTTTAAAGCAGTAGGTTAGCATGATTGTAAAATCTGGTTACTAAAATGTGTTTGCTGTGCATTATTTTGTATAAAGCAGACAGATTTATTCTAGGGACAGCAAGTAGGATAGTGCTCAACAAAGACACAACTCAGTGAGATCAGATATATATATATATATATATATGTGTGTGTGTGTGTGTGTGTGTGTGTGTGTGTGTGTGTGTGTGTGTGTGTGTATGTGTGTATGTATGTGTATGTGTGTGTGTAAGTGTGATGGCTTTTTTTTTTTTATATAATAATGCAAGTGTTTCTGAGAATCTGCATAACTATCCAATATGATTTATAATAATTTGTATGAATACAATATTTTACTCTATTGACAAAATGAATGTTTGCCACAAGTTTTAATAAGTTTCCCGCCAAAATGTTAAGGGAGACAATCTGGGATGTGGGCTGTCTCATGCACAGTGTCCATGAACTACTTCAAAAGCTTCAACTCACAGAATTCTCACAGAGAAACTGAAAGCAGTTAGTATAACCTCTGACCTAGTTATCATACTGACACACCACAGATTCAGGAAAAATACTCAATTCATAAAATGTCAGTTATAATGAGTTTAAATTATGTAGTTTCTTGTAGTAAGTAAATGTCTTATTTTAGAAGGCATAGAAAATGAAACATTTATTTAAATGTTTTTGAAAATCTACTTAACAGCAGCATAATAATCTGTGTTAAAAACTTCTGTTCCAAACATATACTTTATTATAATTCATTTAATTCATCTGATTGACAAGCATAAACAATTTTATAATTCTATTCTGGAAGAAATGTCATGTGATATATTTTAAAGCAGTAGGTTAGCATGATTGTAAAATCTGGTTACTAAAATGTGTTTGCTGTGCATTATTTTCTATAAAGCAGACAGATTTATTCTAGGGACAGCAAGTAGGATAGTGCTCAACAAGGACATAACTCAGTGAGATCAGATATATATATATATATATATATATATATATATATATATATATATATATATATATGTGTGTGTGTGTGTGTGTGTGTGTATGTGTATGTATGTATGTATGTGTGTGTGTGTCTGTGTGTATGTGTGTGATGGCTTTTTTTTTAATAATGCAAGTGTTTCTGAGAATTTGCATAACTATGCAATATGATTTATAATAATTTTATGAATACAATATTTTACTCTATTGACAATAATGAGTTTAAGTAAATGCTCATATACAAACAATTCAAGATTTTTTTTTTGGAAGCTGTTAATAGTATTCACATGACAGAAAATAGATGCATCTTAATATATGTAATGTCTGAATCATATTAGCCAAAGTTTTTGATTTAAATGAATGTTAGAACCTAATTTTCTCTCCTCTTGATTTCTAACATCAAGATTATTTGAATGCTATTTGAATACAAGTGTTATATATTACATAGATCTATATAGTAGTATGAACAGTTTTAAAAAAAAAAAGTTTATTTTAGTTTATATGATGCTGTTTTACCAAATGTGTAGTTTTGTCTTGATAGATAATTGAATTGAAAACTGTTAACCTCAGTTAAATATAACTAGTATTAAATTGATAAGGTGGTAGCTGAGGTACTGCTGCTTAGGGTAGGGGTTAACTTGAGTAGTAAATACTACTCTAAGTTGGAGTTTTCAACTCCAGGCTGGATGCAAGGTTTAATCCTTACATTATTTTCACTTGTTTATTGTTATATGTATATAGTTTTGACATCCACAATATATTTTGTACACTCATTGTCACTACAAACAAAATTGAATCCTATACAAAATCCCATAAGAGATTTAATAAATACAGCTATATTTAAAGGTACACCTAAAGAGGAGATGTAACATTATTTATCTTGTTATTTGTTATTTCGATCATAAGATTCTTGAGTTTTAAAAATGCCAAATGACATCTTTAAAAGGAATTTCTTTAAACATTAATGGATTGAATAATCCGTGTAAAAGGGCAAGCCTAATAAGATACATTAATTTACACAAGGCCAATCTAGTCTTCCTGCAAGAAACCCATCTCTTGAAAAAAGATATTGATAAACTAGCCACTAATAAGTATACAGTATTGGTTAGTTCAGAGCACACTCAGAAAAAAGAGGAGTGGCTATTTTATGGAATAAAAGTATGCCCATTCCTAAAACCATTAAGTCTTTTCAGGATGACAAAGGAATGTTTTGTATGGTTACAATACAAATTAATGGGAAGATTACACTTTAATTAATGTATATTGGATACCTGGAATTGGTATTAATACAGTGAAACATCATATTGATAAGATCATATCATTCTCTATAGGGGATATTATTTTAGCTGGTGATTTTAATTGTATACTACATGAAAGTGATACTACCACTATAAGGAAAAGAAGAATTACATCTAATGCAAAACATTTAAATGATTTTGCTAATTCTTATCATTTGAATGATATTAATAATCAGATAGATTAAAAATCATTACCATACACCTTTTTTTCTAACAGATACAAAACTTATTCAAAAATAGATAGGGTCTTTATTTCTAACCAGATGGTAACAGATTTAATTAATTCCAAAATCATTTCATGTCCTATATCTGATCATAACTCAATTGTTTTTGAATTCATGATAAAATAATACTCATAATGTTCAGATCAAAAGGATACCAGCATACTTAACTCAGCTAAAAGACTATAAAGAATATATACTTTCAGAAGTACAACATTTTCTAGACATAAATAATACTCCTGAAGTCTCCATTGTCTATGTTTGGGATGCCTTAAAATCATATCTATATGGACAAAGTATCAGATGGTATAATAATAAAAGGAAATCTTGGGATAAGGAATTGTTAGATATTCAAAGTAAATTAGACTCTTATAAACATAATAATAAAGAAAATATTATGGACAAGAAAGTTATTGAAGAAATAAACAAACTAAATGAGAAATACAAAGAAATTTTAACTCATAAAGTTAAAATAACTTTAGAGAAATACAAGTTTTTGTCTTATTCAATAAGCCCCAAATACTTACATAGACTTAAAAATAAAACAAAAAGATTGAATAAACAAAACCATATCAAAGAAATCTTTTCTCTAAGGAAAAAAGAATGTTTCTAGTATACCAGAAATACTGGATGAATTTAGAAATCACTTTCACAAGATTAACCATAACAACATTAACATGGAACCTAAAGATAAAATAAAGGAGTTTATAACCACAAACATGAATAAAAAGCTTAATAAACAACAGATTAAACTATTGTACAAGAGTATTTCATATACAGAAGTCATTACACAAATAAATAAGCTTAAATCAAACAAAGCACCGGGTAATGATGGTATTATACCAGAGATATATAAAATCCTTTCTAAAACTACATATTCATTAATACATAAGGTTTTTATTTTGGCCCAAACTGAGTTAATAACCCCCCCATTTTGGCAATATACATTTATTTCACCAATTTTAAAACCTAATAAAGATCCAACTAGATGTTCTTCATATCGACCCATCTCATTACTTAATGTTGATTATAAAATGTTTATGAGTATTTTTGCTGATAGATTGAAGACAATCATCCCCGGCATTATAGATATAGATCAGATGGGCTTCATTGTAAATAGAAATACTTTTGATAATATAAGAAGAACTTTAACATTAATTGATTTTGCAAATAGGAAAAAGAAAGATTTAACACTTATTAGTCTTGATATAGGTTCAGCATTTGATTCAGTAAGTTGGGACTATCTGTTTACCTTACTGAAATGCACAAACTTCTCTGATGCATTTGTAAATTTAATTGAGCATTTATACAAAGGAACGCTGGCTTATATTAAGGTAGGAACATATGTTTCACAAAAATACCCATTCTTAAAGGTACAAAGCAAGGATGTCCACTTTCTCCACTATTATTCACTTTAGTAATGGAGCCTTGGGCTAATTTGATTAGAAACAGTACTGACATAGAGGGTTTTGAAATAGACGAAAATACAACATCAAAATTCAACTTTTGCAGATGATGTTCTAATTACATCAGCAGGATCTAATTCTTCTATGCAGTCTTTATTTGATAAAATGATGAATTTTAAAAGTATTTCTGGTTTAATATTCAATGAAGAAAAACTAAAATACTACCTATATATACACGAAAAATATTCTCATTAGTGATTTTACTAAATATGTACCCAATTCAGGTCAGATAACTTATTTAGGTATAATACTATCTAAAGATATTAAATCTATTATATATAATAACTATAATACCTGTTTTCTTAATATACAAAATCTTTTTAATACCTGGAATAATATGTTTTTTACTATGGAGGAGAGACTTACAATTATTAAAATGATAATATTCCCCAAGATTTTATACTTAATACAATCAATAATACTTTCACCTACAAAAATAATTATCAAGAAACTGAATACACGAATGTTAAATTTCTTATGGGCACCTAATAGACCTAGGATTGCATTAAAGAAACATACTAATAGCTGGTCTCAAGGGGTATTTCTTTTCCAGACTTTAATTTATATATTATCTCTTCTATTATAAAAGTTATTACTTTATTAATAGATCAGTCATATATCGCAAAATGGAAAGATTATTGGGAGCTAATTAGTATGCACTTCATGAAAATCTCCTTAACACATAAAAATATGATTGTAAATAACTCCATGTTGTGGTTGCTAAAGGAATTTTGTACTTCACCTATTACACCTAAACATATGGTTTGTTACCCATTAAATATTATTATTAGTTATCGTAACTTTATATTCATGCACCCTAAGTATAGGGAATGGAATTTTATTGTATTCCCTATAATGCATACTCAGGGTATGCTTATGTCATCTACTTCTGAAGGAGCTCATTTAGCTATAGATAATGATCTAAAGTACTGGTATCAGCTGATATCTGATAATAAAGTTAAAAATCTAGATTTCTTAAAACAAGAATTTGATCTAAGAGAAACTTGCTGGTTAGAGGTTCAGATCTTTAGACAACATCGCATTGATAGAATAGATCTAATGTCTATAACAGTTAAAGAATCTATTCCAAAACTGATTGATTACTTGATATTAAATTTACAGCATAAAGTTTCTGATAAAGGTAAATTTTCATATATACATAAAATTATCAGACAAGAAACTTTTTACAGTGTAGATTCATACTGGAATTATTTCACCTCTATTAATGGGGACCCACCAACTCAACAAGATAAACAATATATATTGGAATCTGCTTATAGAACTACATCTTCCATTGTCTGGAGACTTTATACATGGAAATTTTTACATAGATCTTTTTATACACCTTTGATGATGAATAAAATAAATAATAAAGATAATCTATGTAAGAGATGTAATGTAGAAATTAATTCTGACTGGGCTCATATGTTTTATGACTGTATGAAGTTAAAAGAATACTGGAAGTCAATTAATGAATTTTTGCAGGCTCTTTTTACAGATAATTTCATTATTTCTAAGTCTCTTATATTATTCAACACACCTGTACCTGAATGTGTTAAAAAGATTAAGCTTCCCTTGTTATGGTCTATCCTAGCAGTGGCCAGGAAAATAATAACTAGAAATTGGATTTCAGATACACCTCCTTCGTTCAATGAATTTAAAAATGTTATGAATATAATGTGCCATATGGAAATAAGCACAATTAGAATGAGAACAACTAGAAAAACATCATATTATATTGTATGGGATAATTTACAAAATTTGTTAAAAAAATTATAATTTCAATAGCACGGTATGTTAGTTTAATTAATTGATCTGATTGTAGTGGATGTCTTTGTAAATACTTTAGTTGTTTTGTTGAATATTATAATAATACCTATTTTTAATTACTTGTATAAAATTGTTATGATATTTCTCTTATATGTTAAAACAATAAACCTGTTTTGAAAAAAAAAAGAATTTCAGAGACTGAAGGCAGAAAGCACCAATGTCTACCAACCATGGGTGAGTCCAAAGGTATGTGGCAAAATACAAATATCCTGCAGAGGACGTCAATTCTGCTGGTGCAGTACGATGATGTCTTTACTATTAACCAGGCAGGCTGGTTTCAATTAGTGCCTCAACACCTAAGAGCTGTTTAGGAAAGGAAGGAATGATGAGGCTATGCCTGCTCATCTCACTTCAGAGGAGGCATTGGGTTGATATGCTGGTGTGAGGCAGGTCATTCTCAATGCCTTAGTGAAGCCCAGAGCCATAAACAGTAGCCCAAGTAGGTAAATGTGCAGTCACAACTGTAGGGAAATTATGATCTCACCTAAAGGTATGCTCTTGCCTAATAGCTCGCAATGTATGCTCTTGCCTAATAGCTCACAATGTATGCTCTTGCCTAATAGCTCACAATGGTCTTCTGTGTAATTTCAGCATAGAGGTAGTTGGTCTTCACAGTGCTATTTCAAAACATCCTCTGCGAGCACCAATGTTGACTCCAATCTCACTCTTTTCCTGATCTTTGTCTTTACCTGTCCGTATCAAATGGGGATCCAGGCCCAGTGAGATTAAATACTTGGGCAATGCTGTATAATTGTTGTATCAAGTAGAGGAGGGCTCAGGATAGCCCCAGTTCCTCATAAGTCACTGCATCATCCAGAACCACAACAGAAAAAATGTTTTCCAGGAAATGTTATGATGCAGGTTATACTATGAGTGAAAGATGAGCAGAGTTATAAAAGAGTGTGGGTTTTTAGGTATGTCTTTATCATTGCAGACTGTAAGAGTACAGTGCATTACTGTCATACCTAGATATACATAGCGCTGATGTTTACTGATATGTAATTGGCTCAGCAGTACTACCAGATGTACATACAATACTGAACAGTGCAATGCAGTGTGTAACCTGGAGCTGACATTGGCTCAGTCACATTTGTAATGCAGTTACTGTAGTTACAACTTAACTATAACACTATGGTAGCATACTATTCCTAAGCCATTTCCTCTTTAAGCACACACTCTACATTTGTGTGTACATCTCTAGTAGCATCTGTGCATGCATCTTTAGTAGCATCTGTGGGTATATTGTACTAAAGATACACACTGGAACTGAGACAAGAATGTTGTTTGTGTAATGCCCTAGTTAGGGATAGCAAGACAGTTCATTAACTTGCTCAGGCTGTATGGCATGTTAGTTAATAAACTTGTTTTGGCTCAAACCCTGCAAGCTGATTACAGGAAATAAGATCCTGAATCCTCTACACCAACTACCAGACTGTCATCAGAGGTGCATTTTCAAGAAATTGTGAGTTTCAAGGGAAGATAAGTTTACTTTTACTGTCAAGTCTGTTTTCAATGTGCAACTGTTTTGTTTAGCAAACCGCCATCATCAGTGTTTGGGCTATAGGATTTGAAAGTAGTCTTAGTAGCATGACAGGTAGCATACTTGCCTTTGGTGCAGAAGGATGCGGTTCTACTCCCACACCATTTAGATAGATTGCTGATATTGTGGTGCACTTTAAAGGGGTGGGGGGTGGGGTGCTTTCCCATACAATTTCGATAGATTGCTGATATTGTGGTGCAATTTAAGGGGGAGTTCTGCACTCCTGACTGTGTCCTATTTTGGATTTGATGTCTAATAACTATAAACCTATTGTTGGTTTGAAAAACATCCCCTATTGCAATATTACCAGCCTAATATTATAAGCTTAATTTTCCACTGCCCAGATTCATTTTCTTTGAATGTGGGTTTCAATGCTGTTTTAATGAATATGAGTTTCAAGGGCAGAGAAGTTTACTGTTCATGCTAAGTTTGTTTTCAGTGTGAGACTGCATTGTTTTGTTTGTGCTATAAAATTTGAAATAAAACTTTTAAATTAAATCCAAATATCTCTAATCATTGTAGATAAACAAAAAAATTAGGAGATGCCCAGTTCCCACAAAAGAAGGACTGTGGCTAACTCTGGATTCAGCAAACATGTCTCCATTCTAAATAAAAAGTATTTCAGTCTTTTGTTTAATTAAGCATTTTTCCCTTTAGGACTTTTTCCAAAAGGTAAAAATCTCAGTAAATTGGCAGAATCTCAGTGATTTGACCTTCAGGGACCAGCATGTAGTCTAAATGTTGTTTTGTCCTAATAAGGACATTATTTGATTCTTTTTTGGTCAAATATCATCCTGTTAAAGATGTTTTTGTTCCTTTTTGTGTCTAAAGTCATCCTAATAAGGACATTTTTTACAAGGCTAAGTTAAAAACTCAAAGAAGTCTGCCATCCTAATAAGGACATTTTTTTGAGTATCCCACATAAAATGCCAAGTGAAGACTCAGTGGAGTCTGTCTTCCTAATCCTAATAAGCACATTGGTGCAGTTACTATATTAAATTCATCCTGATAAGGATGTTTTTAGTTATTGTAACAAAGCCGGCCAAATAAAAATCTCTGGAAGTTTTGTTCTTGAAAGTAAGTTGGCAGAGAGTGCTTGTTCTTTTCAGTGAAATAGTCACAATTGCAGTATTCATTAGCGTTTTGGAGAGGGGAGGAAGAGGGGAGTAGCTTACTTGGGGGTTTGCCTATTGGTCAAGGCAATCCAATGGTGGCTACTATAGCAATAACCCATGCCTGGGTGTGGGTAATGCTGGATTTACCCACGGTTGGTGTGGTTTGGTCCCGAGGGCGAAGCCTGAGGGACCAAACAAAGCCAACCGTGGGTAAATCCAGCATTACCCACACCCAGAAGTGGGTTATTGCTATTATGCAATGACATTATTTAAGAAAAGAAATAATTACTTTTCTTAAATAATGGCATTGTATAATGCCTCTTTACTGCCCTTCCGCAGCTGTCTGGTATTCTGCGGCAGTTCTGATGTACTGCGCATGCCTACGCAGAACATCAGAGCTGTGGGCAAAAGCACTGTTTCGCTATGTTAAATGGGTTTAACATAGCGAGACAGCTTTAAAATAAGCAACGGAGATCTCCGTTGCTTATTGTAAAGCTGTCTCGCTATGTTGAACCCATTTAACATAGCGAAACAGTAAAAAGCAATGGAGATCTTGCGATCTCCGTTGCTTTTTTTTTTTAAACTGTCTCGCTATGTTAAATGGGTTTAACATAGCGAGACAGATTTAAAATAAGCAATGGATATCTCCGTTGCTTATTTTAAAGCTGTCTCGCTATATCAAACCCATTTAATATAGCGAGACAGCTTTAAAAAAAAAAGCAACGGAGATCGCAAGATCTCCGTTGCTTTTTACACACTGTGTCGCTATGTTAAAGGAGTTTAACATAGCGAGACAGCTTTAAAAAAAGCAACGGATATCTTTGTTGCTTTTTTTAAACTTGTGTCACTATGTTAAACTCTTTTAACATAGCGAGACAGTGTTTTATACTAACGGAAAAAGTCCAGGCGACCGGACCTTTTTCCGTTAGTATATTGAGGGATTTACAACGGGCACGCTGGTTGGGCTGGCCAATCAGCGTGCACGTTTTAAGGGAGGAATTGTATAATTTACAATAATCCCCTTCCCCCTGTGAATAATGTAGTTACTTACTTTTTTTTTATCAAAAAAGGGCACCAAAGGAAAACTTAGCTTAGGCTATCCAGAACCAATTGGTTACAGAATTATGTTAACAAAAAAAGTGTTTGTTATCTACAAGTACAACTCCTAAATAAATGGTCTGAAAAATCAAGAGTCCCAGCACTTTCACGTAATGCTTTGTCAGATCTACCAAGAATTGCTTCTTGAAGTATGTCACATCGTATAGGGGTAGTTAGTGTGAGTGCCTCTAATTATTAATAATATCTAGCAGTTAGTGTTATTTAAAAAAAAAAACATGTTGATGGGTAAAGGGATAAACCTCAGTGTTAACCCAACTATTGATGATTAGAAAGTTTTGTTTTAGCTTTTCCTCATTAAACTAGTGGTGGCACCCTGTAGGCTTATGGGAAGGGCTTATCGTGGCATCATTGTTTATGATCTGTGGTGCAGATCTTCTAACCATTGTAGTGGAGGGGTAAAGGGTGGATTTAATAGTTGTGGGGTTAGAATTTGTGTTAAAAATTATAAAAATAATTAATAAACTGTGACCTTTTTTTAAAAACGTTTTTTAAGTGTTGGGTAAATGTGGTCTCATGCTAACATTTGGCATTATGGAGGTTATTAGATTAAAACTGTGGTATAAATTAACTTTCATGGGTGGTAGTATGGTCTGACTTTTAATGTTTAATTTGGAAAGTGTGCATACATCAGGGGTCTTTCAAACAGGCTAGCTAAGGGTTGGAAATGTTTGTGGTTCAGATAGATTAATTTAATATAGGAGAGTGGTAGGGGGTTATTGGAAAATATATAAACTTATTATTAGTTTGAAAATTGGAGAAGCCACGGTGGTACAGCAGTAGAATTGTTGCCTCACAGCAAGTGGTTCTCCTGTTTGATTTTGGGGCTGGATTGCCTTCTGTGTGGAGTCTGCATGTCCTCCCCGCAGTCGAGTGGCCTCCAAAAGACATGCATGAATGGACGTGCCTTCACTGAAGGTTGGGCATTGGGCTGGCAACTCGGCACCATAAAAATCTACTGCCAATCATTAGCGGACCGGACTTCCACTGTGGCAACCTCTAAACGGGAAAAGACAAACACCAACATTAGTTTTAAAATTGGAGTTTTATACCTGTATCAAATGGGAACTGTCCAAATAAATGAGTTCTATGGACTGTAGAGCTTAATGTGCAGAGGGGCCATGTGGGAAGTTGATTGGATACAGAATATTTGTTTATCTTTTATTTATTTATTTATTTGACATTTGTTGACTGGAAATGTCTGACTGAGCTTGTGCCCTTTTTTCAGCAGAGGCCCGAGGAAAAAAGCTCCACAAACTATTACATACAACATAAAAATGTTTACAAACAATACAGTATGCATGAGGTAATATAAACATTCATTATAATGCTTGGATTCACAATTGTAACATGAGAGTTCAAAGGTGTTATTTACAAAAAAGGCAATAAAACCAAATGTTAAAGTCTTTCATATGACTCCAATACATAAGGACTTCACCATATAGAGGGGAAGTAATAACAATTAACTCAGAGTTTAAGAAAATAGTATAGAGGTACTGTATATCAAATCTTAGTTCTTACAGGCAAAAGCATGTACATCAGTAATTAAAAGCAGAGGGGATGTTGATAGAGAGAGCAGGTGATAGAAAAAGTATGGCTATGGATAAAAGAGGGAAGAATTAGAGATTTTTTTTTTTAATTTGTAAATAGAGGAGAGAAGTAGTAGTTAGAATCAAGTGAAATCTGAGAAAGGGGAGTAAGCTAAGGGGGAAAAGAAGGGAGGGCGGTATATATGAGTAGTGAAGAAATTGAGTGAAAAAAGTATTAGGAGTTAGAGTTCTGTGGCGAGAATTACTTACAAATTGAGAAGGGAATGTATGCAAATGGGTCAGGTGGTTAAGTTCATGGTAGTTGTGTACAGGAGCAAGTCCAGGTATTTGTAAAGTGGACTTTTGGGGCAATTTTAAATGGGAGGCACTGTGTAATAGATCTGATTGTTAAAGGTAGCTTATTCCAGTGGATAGAGGGAAGATAGTTGTAGAAAGTTTCCCCAATTGATTTTTTAGGTTTATAGATGTCAAGGAGGTTTTGGTTGGTGCTTCTAAGTTTTCTGGTTGGGAGGTAGTAATTTAAGATGTTGAAAATGTTAGGGCAGAGGGGAGGGTTTGTAGAGGATGTAGTGGATAATATTAAGCTGATAGAAAAGAAGTTGATTGGGGAACTCAAGCCAGTTCAGTGTTTTCAAAGCCAAACAGTGATGGGATTTAGGTTGAGCGCTGGCAGCAAATCTAGTTATTTTGTGATATGTATTTTCCATCTTATTCAGTAGTGTTGCCTGCAGGTTAGTGAGGATTTTAACATGAAGATTATTTTTAAAGGCAATTAGGGTTGCATATCATTTTTTTGTGTTTATGCATTCATTTCTTTAGGCTGTTTAAAGTGCAGCCTGAGGGAGCATGAATTTGGTTTGAATGAAATCTTATCAACTTCCCTGGGAAATCAGTGTTCCCCAGGAGTCTCCCAGCTTTTCTTTCTGGGTGAGGGGATGGAAGTGCTTATTGTTCTGTTTTTATTTTACTTTTGGAGAGTAGCAGAGAATTGTGGGATGGATTCAGGGATCAAACTTGAAATCCCTTTTAGTTAATACAAAATTCTATGCCATTCTCTTTTGGAAATTGTTTATTGGGCTTTACTATATGCTTTTGAAGGTATTGCTCTACGGCTGTACAAGCAGAATGGGGACCCAGTGTGTAAAGGGTAGTGAGAAAGTTTGGGGGTGAATGTAGTGATGGTGGTTTCTAAAGCAGAGAGAAGAGAGTGTTCCTGAGGTTAGTATGCTGTCTGAGCATAAGTGCTAATCTTTTTGTTTATAGTGGGTGGGTATAAAAATTTTAGGAGTCTAAAAGAAGTTTTGGAGAGCCATCATATAAGGGAATGGGTGCATGACTGAAGAACTTATTATGTAAAGTGTTAGGGTAGTGTTACTATGAAATTACCAGGGAGTTAGTGGCTTCCAGGGAGCCCTAATAAAGTAGTTCACAGGGGTTGGGATGGTTTTCTGGTTGATCTACCATGTTAACTTAAGGTGATTAATGGGGGCTAATGGGACTGAATGTTAATTAGTTACAGTCCCTAGTCCCCTGCAGACAAGTATCTCTGAGACCTCCAGGAAGACATCCCAACAGTTAATAAAAAGTATTACCATGTTAAAAATTAGGTGCTAGGAGCTCCCTTTGTGCAGAATGTACAGCCAGGAATAAATGGCTCATTATTGTTGTTTCAACTAGGTTAAGTGAGGTTAAATGGCTATGATTCCTAGTGTGTACTATTAAAAATGACAAAAATTATGATATAACACAAAGTAACAATTAGGTAAGGTTAAATACCTATGAAAAAATACAGTGTCCAGATGAATCTTTAAAAATACCAACAAGTTATAGTTAGGTACTTGGCAACCACTGTCTTTGTTTGTCTTTACATTTGTGTCCATAGTGGAAAATCCAAAGCTATTTAGTTGTTTATAAAAAAAACTAGTTGAAACGCAGTGGTTAAAAAATAAACCCAGTGGTTAACCAATATAAAATTAATATTTCTAATGTTCATACATTGTCCATTTGTTTTCATAGGTTCATAGATTAGTACTAGGTTAACTGCCCATATAAGCCTAGCCAATTACCCCATGTCAGAATCAAACCCTGCATTGTGTGTCTATAAGGTAACACTTTAACCATTATTCCAACCTCCCACTTTCTGTGCTTAGTAGAATGTGCTGTGGTTTCCTTAGGTTTACGATGCTATTGATTGAAGTAGATGTGTTTAGACCAAGGTTTCCAAGTTTTGAGTCTCAGTTGCATTTGATCTCTTTTTTCTCTGTTGGTGGATCCTTAAAAAAGATGATAGTCATATTTTATGCGTGATGTGGAAGACAAAGTTGTTATGTCCTGGTTTCTCATTCCCACATTTAGCAGTGCACTGAGGTATCTGGCAATTCTAGTTTTGAGTTTATTAATTGTTTTCCTGATATAGAAAGTTTTACATTTTTGGCATTGAGCTCTGTAGACAACTTTTTCAGAAATACAGTTACCAAACATTGTGCTTTTATAGAATGTTTTGGTGTTGGGACACCTAAATCCAGTGTTATTGCTTATGTAATGTCAGTAGTTGCATCCTGGTGGTCCACAGATGTAGGTGCCATAGTTTAAGTTGGTTTTGATGGTTGTCCTGTTGTTTTCAATAAAATAATTTATGGTTGTGTTTATTCTGATGGTTAAGTTTGGTTTGGTTGGTAAGAGTTTGTTGATGATATTGTTTTTGCTGATTATTGTCCAGTTTTCTTTAATGATCTTGACTAGGTGTATTCCGTGGAGTAAGTGATGGTCATGTTGATTTGATGGTGTTCATTGTTGTTTCGGTGTTTTGCAGTCCTTCAGAGATCTTGGTCCTGGTAATCATGGTCCTGTAGTTTAGGGAAGCCGGGGTCGGCATTTTTGTTTTTGATGATGGGGTTGTGGACTCCTCTGATTAATTTTAATGAGTAGCTTCTAGCATGAATATTGTTCTCAGGGTCAGTTTTTTGAAGTCTTTGAGGTCCTTGGACACTCTGGCAATTCTAAGACCTTAAGATTTAATTGTACCTAAAAGGGTGTATGCTGTCTTGGTGCAGTAAGAAGTTAACCCTGTTAGGTTTCCTGTAGAGATTATTAGTGAGTTGATGTCCAGTTTTTGTCTTGCTGACTTGTAGGTCTAGAAAATTGACAATGTCATTGCTATGGTGTGTGGTAAACTTGAGAAAGGTGATTGAGTTGTTGATGTAGCTTATGAAATCTTGAAGTTCAGTTTCATTCCCATTCTAAATAATAACTATATCATCTATAAAATGAAGGTAGCAACCAATGTGGTGGTAAAATGGGAATTGTACATGTGTTCTTTTTCCAATTTTTCAAGCGCTATATTGGCAGGACTGGGGGCCATAGTGGCTCCCATCACTATTCCTCTGGTTTGTCAGTAAAAGTTTCCATTAGATTTGAAATAGTTATTCTCTAGAATTAGTTTGAGCAGTCTGCTCAGTGTTTCATTTTCTCCTGAGAATGCTGCCCAGTGGTCTTTGTAAGCTTTGATTACTGTTCCAATGCAGTAGCCATGTGGGAACAGTGCAAATAGTAATTCAACATATGTGGTGATTAAGATGGAATCCTCCTTCACTGGAATGTCCTTGATCTTCTTTAGGAAATTGTTAGTGTCAAGAACAAAGGATCTTTTCATCTCGGCTAAGAGTTTAATCTGCAATTCTAGGTAGATGGAAATAGGTTCAATAATATTTCCACTGCTGGTGATGACAGGTCTATATGGTGGATCTTGAATATTTTGTAGAAGTAAAGAAGAAAATATTATGCACACTGATGGGTTTGAACAGTGTTTATTGATACTCAGAAGAAATAGACAAGTAACTGAGTATTGGAAAAGCTTTGGGGGAGTTGCTGCTGGCATGGGGGCTGAAATATTACATTGCCTATGATCCCATTTGACCATGATCTGGTTCTGGATACATAGTTGGAATATAAGCAGTTAACAAAGGTATTATATGATTCTTGGACCTGAAGTAGATTTGTGTTTGAAGAGTGAAGGGACGTTGTGGGAATGTGCCATTGTAGGTGAGTGGAGATGGGTATTAGTCAGGAAAGAAGAGCATTTTACATGACTTTTTTTGCTGTGTATAGCAGCTTAGTTTTCCAAGTGGTTGTCAGTGATGAGATGAGCTAGGCAATTTGGCAGCAAATTTTTCAGTTTTGTTGTAGCACTCCTCTAGTTTTTAGATCAATGTTAAATTAATGTTTGTAAAGATAGGTGAGGCATTGAGTATGCTTGAGAGGAGATAGGATAAAGCAGTTGTTCTGCATGACTGTGCATAAGAAAGTTAGAACTTCAGTAAATAAAGCTTAATTTTTACTAAGTGTTTCTCACCAAGTATCGTGCATATTTGTCAAATGTCATTTTATCATCTAGGATGACACCCAGTAGTTTGATTTGTGAGACTAAGACCCCCAATAGTTGGTGAAACTATTTCTTGTTGTACATTTTGAGTGAAGAGAATAATAAAGCTGGAGTTTTTTGTCTGTATAGGATCTAGAAACAAAGAGCTTTATTTTAGTTCTATTAGGATTTAGGAATGGTTGTTAGTGTTACAGTTTCTATAGAGGTGAATCATTCTTGAGTGTTGGTTTATAGTGAGGGTATGAAGTATGATGAACAGATTAGTGTAGCATCATATGCATATTAAATTAATGTTGAATCAGCTGAAGAAGCAGCAAGATTATTAATCTTATAATAATAATAATGGTGAGAGGAGTAGAAGAACTTTGAATAAATATCCACAAGGGATGACCATCATGCTACTAGACATCTATGAATGTCCTGAAAGAAATCTGATATCTGCATAATCAGCACAACACACATGTATCTTCCTTTGAAATCTTTTTACTATTAATACCCCACTGGGCTGTATAGGCATGCTGTTAGAGTGCATTACAATGCAGAACATATGGTTTATAGTCCAATACTTTGAAACATTGCCATCACCAAAACGTTTGCTCATAAAGCTGGTCATAATAAATAGGAATGACAGTGTACAAAGTCCATTGTATATATTTAAAGCTCTCAATTGGGGAAAGCAGTGACAAGGGGCAAAGTCTGCTGTCTATGATGAATGCTTCCAGTTGGTGGAAAACAGTTCTTGATTGTTTTCATCTGCACCTGCTTTCTTTGAGGAGCAGTATTTTTCCAAAACTTTTTTATTAAATTTACACATATGAAAAGAGGAGCAGTAATTCTGAGGATTCAGCTGCAGTAAAAAACAATTTAATGAACAGTGTTTTAATAGATGATCACTGATCAATAATACCCATTGTACTTTGAACACTACTCAATAAAACCGAAGCCAGTGGTGTTAGGTTGGAAGTCATTAAACCCAGTAGAAATTCAAAGTAATAAAATCAATGACACATTGCTACAAAATATGTCATGCACTTTTCTCACTTAAATCATTGCCAAGACAGAGACAGTTATTTACAGTTTCATAACATATAATCTCATTTACAAAATGAATAGAACATGTTGAAGGGATAGGTTTGTATCACATAGAGAAGGCCATTCTAAGAAACTATCCTCCACTCCATATAAAATGAATACTTTTTACTCTATTGAAATGTAATGAATGGGTGAGTAACCAGAAATTCACCTCAGGTTTAGCATCCCTGTCGCTCATGGATTGGGGTCAACATGTAAATATCCCAATATATCCTTGCTTTACACACCTCTGAGTTATTTGTGTGAAAAATATAAGGACTAAAATCTACCATGGGAATGCTAGGCTAGGCTTCTTAAGATGCTAACACATCAATAGCCCAAGACAGCTCTAAGTGGTTTGGCATATTGGCAAGCTAGAAGGGCTTTAATGCCCGTGCTTGAAACATTTGTATGCATGTATGTATGTATGTATGTGTACGTATAATCCGTTAATTGGTTATGTAACATAACAGGTATAGTGTATTACATGTGTTATTGCTAGTCTTTCCCATGCTTATTTTATTGAGTACTTCGATACAATTTTGAGGTATATTTGCACACTGAATAAAAATGACAGTGAGCGCCTTATAATCATAGGTGAAACAGTAAAACTTTAAACTGCCAAAAATGCTTAACAGCATAAAATAATTAATCTAAAGGCCTTAGTTGGCCAACATTGCAAACGTAAAAACAAAAAGAAAGGTGAATACTTTACGAAATCAACTTTAATAAAACTTAAGTGCTTTTCATTTAGCACATAGACTAAACTTCTTCAGACAAAATAAGTTCAATGCATTCATGCTTAAATAATCACACCCTTAATTGATTAATTACACATACTTGAAAAAAATAAAAGATACAGTGCAGTCTTAAAAATCAGTGCATTATTAAAACATATATATTAATTTTATACTGAGAGTAAACATGTTCATTCTAATGTAATAAAAAAATCAGATAAAATACATGAAGAACCTAACCTTGTTCCCCAATTAACTTAATTATATTCACTATATATAGATATAATTTATTTTTAAATTTGTATTTAAACTAACCTAATGCTATAAAGTAAATTGAATGATACTATGATGTAAAAAGTAAATTGTTAACTGACTGGAAATGAAAACTAACATAGACAACTGTGATACTCAGCTTTCATCTAGGTAAAATACGTTAACCAATAGTAACTTAATCCATGTACAGGCAAACACAATAACATAACAAAGAATTGCAAATGTAATCAACCAAGGTGGAGGGCTTCAACCTTCACACCCCCAACTATATATTCCAGCTCTGAGATTGTACTACAGTGGGGAATAGGGCAAATTTAAAAAAAGGTTTTGTTGGCTTACCTTATGCGTTGAAGTACTTCCTGGTTGTTGTCCAACTATGGCCATTCAGTTAATTATTTTATGATGTTAAGCATTTTCGATACTTTAAAGTTTCGCTGTTTCACCTTTGATTATGAGGTGTTAGCTGTAATTCATATTCGCTGCACAAATATCAACCTACAGTTTTGGTATATAGTTTTGGTGCAATTGAGCCAGTGGAAAGTATTGAATGTATCAGATTCTCCAACACATTCTTTTTGTTTAATTTGAAAATAGTCTTTTTTTCTATTACCAGACATGGTTTCCTTCAGGGGTCTGGAATGAGCCAGAAGATGTCATCAAGATCTTTCCTTTATACTTAAGTCTGTACAATTTGCCAAATGCTTTTTCTAACTAGGCCCACATCTCTTACCATTTCACCTTTAAGAAATAATTCTTGTGACAGTAAAATGAAAATGTTTTTCAACCTGCCTGCAAAGATATGACTATTTCTTTTTGGCCTGATATTGTTCAAGAATACTTTCCTTATGGGTTTGGCCATTAAAATTCCTCTGTATTAGGGTAATAGTCATGTCTCCTTGAAAATCCTCATATATGTCAAATATTTCAGATGAGTTTTGACATTTTTTTGTACAAAACTTTACTTTGGGGTGATAAGATGATAAGATCAATTGACAGAAAGTTGCAACTTTTAACACTTTTATGTAATGATACATCCATTGGCCATTGACATAATATGTAATGACAGAAATAATTCAGAATAATAGATTTATACCTCAGCATTTCTGGAATGATAAAGAATGAAACAATACTAATTAAATTACATTATAAATGTGACAAGCTACTGTTAGCTACCTAAGGTGTTCCTTGTCTGAAATATGTGTGGGCCCTATTCTCTTTGTGCTGGTGGATAGACCAAGGATGTTAATTGATTAAAACCCCTATTCTCTTCCTTTGGGGTAGAAATGGCCTATAGAATTCATTACTGCTTAAGTATCCACTGTAAGAAGCAGAGGAATATGTAAATTATAAGTGGCATAACATGCAGTCAAGTCAACATCCTAAGTACGCATTTATACAGATAAGTACAAGTGTGTTGCTGCATTGCACATTATTCTTTGGGTACATCACAACAGTTTGTACTACATTCATATCATTAACCATTTCATCATTGATTTGAATGCTTTACTGAGTAGCATCAACGACACACAATGCATGCTAATGAATTAATACAGTCAGACTTGCAAACAGTCTGAAAACTGTCAGATTTATGTATTTGTCTATGTCTATCCTGTCCTGTGCATTAGTTGTCAACATACGTCTCAACCTCTTAGTTCAAGAAATGTGGACAAAACCTAATATAATGAGATGGATGAAAACCCAAAAGTTAGGACAAATTTTACATATTCCTCTTATAAATTTAGAAAGTCGATCAACAGGTTTTGTATTAGCATGTATAATCTGAGGATATGAAGTCTGGAACTCAAATGTCTTTCATTATTTAGTGACTTTCAATTCTCAGTGACTTGCCAGAAAGCCACAAATTTTGAGGAGCAGACCAAAAATGTGAGGTAAAAAATCTTGACAGTTGAGAGGCATGGCTGTCAAGTGTGCTACCAATGAACAGATAAGTAAAATGCTGGCATCACCAAATTGACTGCTTTAGCCCATTATGGGAGGCTCCCCACAACCAAACATAATCTATTTTAATCTGACCAGCTGTTGCATATAATGGGGAATGTAGCATTTGCAAGCAATGTCTTAACAATATAGTCTTAAGAAGGCCACCTGCTACCTCAAGGCTTTACCTTTTCCACCCTCAACTCATTTCACCTACCTTCTTATGTGTTCAAATAGGAATTTGATCAGTTCCAGGAATACCTGTTGATTTCAATGCAAATGAAACTATATGTATCCAGTTCTTAAAAATGTTTTTGTTATGTTTTGTTTTCCTGAAGGAGCTGCATGTCCTTCACCCTGTTTTAAAATTACTTCTTAATAAAAATGCAACTGTTCTATGAGATTGTACCAAACAGCTGTGAATAGCAGTCAAGGTCACAATAATAATTCAAGGTCACAATAATAATTCAAGGTCACAATAATAATTCAAGGCTACAATAATAATTCAAGGTCACAATAATAATTCAAGGTCACAATAATAATTCAAGGATACAATAATAATTCAAGGTCACAATAATAATTCAAGGTCACAATAATAATTCAAGGTTACAATAATAATTAAAAACATTGTTTTAGTCTTGCATGGGAGATCCCCAACATGTAAGACTGCTTCCCTAAATTCCTATTATTTATAAATACCGATTATTGCTATTTTGCCAGGAAAAAGAGAAATACATGGGATACTATCTCAGTCTTTAAATGCAAATATGGTATTTGTACATTAGTGATTACACATAGCGCTGATCACTTCTATGACTTTAAGCCTCTATAAATATCATCTACATTATTTGTGCACGATGTGATTTTTCAGGAAATCTAGTTTGCAGTTTCCACTTTAATGAATTTGAACAGTTATGAACTAGCCAAAAATGCTGATTTGAATAGTTTTGTTTTTTGGAACTTTTCAGCTTGTTCAGCTTCACTCCTAGCCATACTATTTGCTGTCCTACTTAGAACATGACATTTGTCATCATCTTCTTTACGGTAACCCTTTGACTCCATATCACAACAGATTCTCCTATTCTTTGACCAGGAAAATGTGTACTTTCTAAATAGCAACACAAGTCATATAAATGCTTTATTGAAAAACTTCATATTTAAATATCTCATTTTCCACATTATGTATAACTAGATTACAGGTAGTCATTACAATCAGAGATACATGTAATCCAGTACTGCTAGTCCCACCTAACCCCATGCTAAACTGTCTGCCAGATATTTCCTAGCACTTTCTCAAACCTCCAACAAGGCTGACAGTGACACTGAAACTTATAGGTTACCATTATATGCTTACACTAAGGCATGCTAGCATGGCCAGAGAGCTCCTTTAGAAGCATGGCGGCATGCTAGCATGGCCAGAGAGCTCCTTTAGAAGCATGGCATGCACTGCTTCTCAATCAGCTAACTAGAGTCACAAGCTGAGGTCACTAGCTGAAGCTGTGGCAGGCCACAATTCCATAGGCTGGCACTCTAGCCTTTCCTAACTAAGAAGACACTGTCTGTTTGCTGCACTTCTTCTGACAAGATCAAGGTACAACTCAAGGTCTGACAGCTATTCCCCTTACATTCTTTCTAAACAGCTCTTTTTTTCTTATGCCTGTATCCATGTGGAATACCACTGACCCCCCCCCTTTTGAACACTTCCTACCTCTTCTCCAGCTTCACTAGCTGCCTGTTCTTTTCTATCACTACCATACCTGCCAAATACACAGATGGTTTGAATGCAATACTTCATTTAAAATAACAAAAATAAACTCACACAAAAAAGATACGCTTTCATCAAGTCAGACTTTATCGAATCAAACAATACCATAGAAAAATGCATTAACAAATTAGTGGTTTTGTTTTCAAACAAATAAATAACAATGAGCATAGCCATAAACCAATAAACAAAAAATGCTAGCCAGTGCTTACCACAGCTCAAAAGGTATGCTAAAACTTTACAGCTTATTAGGTATGTATAACTACCAACAAACAGTATACCTCAAATTAAATGAAATGACATAGAACAGTGTACCACCTTCCACTCGCTCACACAGACACACACACACACACACACACACACACACACACACACACACACACACACACACATACACACATGCACACAATCTCAAAATCCCCTAGGAAAGCTAATAGGGATATTGTCAGACTCATTTTCAGAAGGCAAGATCCTTGCCTGCTCACCTTTAAGTTAAATAGGGATGGGAGGGATGGTGGGATTCAGCAAAAGCCTGTGCAAAGAGAACTTAATACAGCCCCACTCCTACCTTGCTAAACCCAGCTCACACCCTTTTCCAATAACTAATCCCACTTAACCTGACTCATCATCCCACCCCCCACACCTCCATCCATCTGGCTCACTACAGCTAGTTTAACTTTAAGGGATAAGCTCTAGAAGGTGTTCCTACCTAGACAAGAATGTCTACCAGAAGTAAGTCAGTTTTGTCTAAGAACATACTGCCCCTTCCCACGACACAATAACCACACCACAAATTGCATTAGTAATTGAGATAAGTAATTGAAATAGCTATAATAAACACTAATAAGTTACCATGCACTGATAATAAATAAGAATGAACACAACCATAAACTAATAAGTATGAAATGGTAGCTGATGCTTACCACAGCTCACCAGCTGTTAAAACTTTACACCTTAGCAGGCACTTGTCTCCACTCACATTCTCATAGCCACCAACAAGCATTGGACCTCACAGCTACTGAAATTCCATCAGATTACCACCTTTTGCTCACTCACACACTTCCCAACCCCCTCACCCACCTACCAGGAATGGGAATGGAGATATTGGCAGACTCAGCTTCTGAGGACAAAGTCCTCACCTGCCCAGCAAACTGCTTGGCAGCAGCCTGTTCCCCACTACCTTTGCTATTCACATACTAGCCTGTTCCTCATTACCTTTGCTGTTCACAAACTACATCGTCAAAACTGGCAGCAATGTATTTTAATATCAATGACAGAGGGCTGTTAAACAAATCCAGGCCAACTTTGCTAAGATGAACCTCATCGTCCTTGAACTGCACTGGGTCCTTATCACTAAAGTCCTAGTACTTATGAACTAAAATAATAGTAGATGCTTCTGCTGCTGCTCCTGCTGCTCTAACCACTCTATGATTTATAAAATATATTGCAGTCTTGATTGCTAAGATGTTCACCTCCACTTTCCAAATTAGCCTTAGAATAATAACCAACCAAACTTCTTTAAAGCCAAGAAACTGTTTCATTAACAAAAACAGATCCCTCAACATCCATGCTAAAAGTGTCACTTTGGTTGTGACTCCCAAGTCATTCACTCCAAATTTACTACAATAACCTGAGAAACACTCTCAGCAAGTTTCATCAACTGCAAACACTGCATTCCCAAAGGTTTCCAACTAACCCTACATTTTTTGGCACCCAAGCCTAGAAAATGACCACCAGGCCTGACTGCACTATGCCTCTCAGCCCAATAAATGAATAAGTGATCATGATCATTAACCACTTTTTACATGAAAAAGTAAAAACAAAATTAACCACTGCACCAGTAACTGAAAGCAAATTAAAATATAACTCCTAATGCATGTTCTATCCATTTTAATAAAATCAATGAACTTACCTTCATTCACCAAGTCCAAAGTTCTCTGAATTCTAAATGAATGTGAGGAATACCTTCTATCCACAATCCCTTGAATCTTAAGTTTTTCAACAAAATCCAATGAAACTGACCACTTGTAACCTTCACACCTGATCCATGCTGAAAGACAAAGGCCTCTTTAATCCTCCCCGCAATAAGTTCAGCTATGCTTTGCCTCAACAAACCAATCATATCATTCTGTCTGCATCACGCATTAGCCTGACTTGCTGGTCATTCACAGCTTGGTTTGTATTTGAATGACCTAACCAAATCAACACCATATCATCTATAACTGGTGCTTCAGTTCATGTCAACATACCCAACAATTCACTCAACCGAAATGCCTTAAAAATACAAAAGCATTATCAATGTAGCCCACATCATGTATTTCCTCAAAGAATTAGAAGTCATATGCAGACCTCTCAAAACCCAGTTTAGAATCCGTTTAACAAAAGGTAAATGCCTGTCCACCAATAGTCCTCTCAAACTTTCCCAACCTTCAGTCATTCTACTGACAGTCCAATGCTTTATCCAGTCCAACTTGCCCACAAACCTAGCTGCTGGCTGCAAAGCAGTTAAGCGCAATCTCACTGATTTGGCTGCTTCACCAAAGTTACAAATGGATACCAAATACTTACAAAGCAAACTGACTTGCCAACATTTCTCCCTCACCAGCAGTTGATTCATAGATAATTAAAATTCCCTTCAGGCTGCACTATGCACGCTTCTCATTGATCTAGCCAATAACTATAACAATAGTCTGCCAATTTTCCAAATCTCCCCTTGGAGTGCTGCTGGCTTGTCTTCTGCTTCTTAGTGCTACTGCTCAAAGCATGTCGAACTGAAAATGAAATAAGCTGTCAACAATCATATTCAGCATAACTGTTAAGTGTTTAGCTATCAAAGTCAAGTTTATTCACAGACAATGCAATGTTAACTTTCTCGACAACAACTGCATTAGAACAGACCTAAATGATTTTGTAACCAAGGCATGTGCCCCTGAAACATTGTCTGAAAGCACCACAAACCACCTATTAACCAATTCCTAACTCCAAACCACCACTGCAGCCCAAATCAGTGGCAATTCCAAAAACATGATGTTTTTCTTCAGGTCCCCTGAGCAGTCCATGAGCCAAACAGCTAAAAAACATTTACCTTTTAAATATGCCTCAATGCCCAAATCCCCAGCTGCATCAGTGTATAGCTGAAGGCACTCCAATTATACCCAATCATCTTGTTACATCATAACTCCATTAAAATTCTGCAAAAAGACTTGCTAAGCCCTTAAATCTTCCTTAACCCACCTGCTGTCTCCCATCCTATGATACTTCAGAACCTTGCCTGTCAGCAAATAGCAAATCAGCTACAGAACTGTAAAAAGCTCTACCAGGTCCCACTGCTCTGCAAGTAAAAATTAATAATCACAAAAACCCATCGCTTCACCTACCCAGAGTTCTCAACACCTAGTGATGTCTGAATATTATCCTTCAATTATACCATCTTGTCCTCTGGAAGCTTAAATAAGTTTTTCTCCATATACACTTCAAGCTCCAAGAAAACTAAAACCTTTACTGTCCCTTCCCGCAAATCCTTTCTTATTGGGATATCCAGCTATTTACAGATTGCCACTAAACTAGGTCTCTTCCACGGGTTTATTTTATATTGCCAAAATGGCAAAACACCAAATGCCGTTTCAGCGACCCATAAACACTGAAATACCACTAACACAAATGGCCAGGTCACCAATTTATTTCCTAGGGAAAAAATTGGTAAACCAACCAGACATGACGTACCATCTAAAACATTACAAAGTGGGGGGCTTTGTCCCCCACACTCCCCCTAACTAAATATACCAACTCCGAGATCATGCTATAGTGGAGTAAAGGGCAATTTCAGGGAAACAGCCAAGCAATTTTTCTTCCCTAGGAAAAAAAATTGGTGACCTGGCCATTCATGTAACTGGTATTTCAGTATTTATGAGTCACTGAAATGGCATTCGGTGTTTTGCCATTTCGGCAATATAATATAGACCCATCTTCCACACCTTCTTTACCCTCACTCACTAGCAAAAAAAATCATCCAAATAATGAACTTACACTCCTGCTCCCAAATCCTTTGCAGCTCTGAGCTGAACTTTTCAAAAGTAGTCCAAGCCATCGTATAAATCATTGGCATTGTCATGTTACAATAAAACTTCCCTCACAACTTCATGCCTAACTTGGGCAAATCCTTTTCTCTCTTTGGCAAGAGATGAAAAGCTTATTCAATATCCAGACTGACCAACTATGGATGAACAAAGGACCTTAAAATCTTGCACACATCATTCAAGGATACATACTGAAACTTGCCTGAGCCCCAGTCAATATAACCATTCACAATTTCCCCTGAAGGAAAGGATAAGTGGTGCATTTAACCAAAAGTCCCCTTATTTCTTTCTGAGCATCAAACCTAAAGGTGACACCTCATGCAAGCCAGAAAGGGACTCAAGAAAAAGACCCATAACCATACCCTTGCCAATCTATTTTGCCACCAAATTCTGGAACACTAATTTCATATCTCTAACCAATGTCTTGTTCCTGTATTCTCGATTATTACCCTTCACCATCGACTTAATATACACCCTTCCAAAAAATCTCTTAAATAACTCCTTTGCTACCCTCTTGGCCAAGTAATTCTGTAGACAAGCCCTTGGTACCTAAACTCTAATAGGAGAGCAAGTCAGTCACTCTCCCAACTTCTCCACAAAAAGGCAAAGGATCTGTCTGTCCTAATACTGCCTCACAACCTCCCATTTAACTTCTGCACTGTATTCGACCTGCCTACTACTCCTGCCTTGCTACTCACTCCCAGTACTCCCCTTACAGTCTTTGTAGACCTCTTGTTGCATAAGAAACAGACTGGTTCCCATCATTCTCCCAACATCTTTCACCATTATGCATTCCCTCCCAAAGTAAGAACATGCATGCGTAAACCTACACAACAGACAAACACAACAAACTCTTGAACCATCCTCCCCCACTACTTGTGGCCCTTTGGGTACTACCACCAACTTATCTATCATGGTAACCAACCATGTATCAACATGCCTACAATCCCACCTGAGGGAGCTGTTCACTACTTTAAGCTTCCTGAACTTTTGGTCATACCACATCCAGGAGCTACTTCCCCTAATGGCTGTACTACCACCAAGTAATAAACAAAACTCACCACTAAATTGTCCCATGAACTAGCTGTAAACCCCGTCTGCCTACATTTTCCCAAGGCAGTCAAGGCCACCATGAGGCATTTACTAGCAGGTGCTTTCAACTCTGCTGTCCTCTATATCCCATCTGCATTCAGCAATTCAAATAAATCTATGAAATCACACCAACACATCTTCTCCTTAACCACAAGTGAAATTTGTGGCATAAAGAAAACTTTGTATTCCTCAGCTTCCCCTACCAGACAACTGACTGACTCTACTGGAAAAGCCTGCCCTGTCCCTAATTCACCTGATTATTCTAATTGAAACTGAAGCAAATGGTCCCATGGTTCTAAAATACCAGGGTCTACCACAGGCATTGGCTACTGCCCACAACTTGCTATGTCACGAGACTCCTCTACACTACAGAAAAGTTGCTGTCAACTCACCATTCTTTCTACATCAAGCTCTTCCAACATTCCTCTCAAATATCCATCCAACACATTCTCGCCAATGACATTCTCACCTCCACAGATGACTGATCCATTATCTGCTGCAGGTTGAGACTCCCCTGAAGTCTCTTCCTCTTCTCATCTTTTCTTCTGAGACCTCCTTCTTCCCCTCTGGAGAAATTCCAACAATGATCCTTTGGATTCTTGCTGTTTTTTCATCCACCCTCTACTCTACCTTGGCTGCTCAGCACCTGCCTATTGGGATGCAGACATCACCTGTTGGAAGAATTTGACTGCTTGGGACTGGATTTTTTCCCACCTCTTTCATGAGTCTTATATGTTCATAGGTTCAAAGGTTGGTATTAGGCTATCGGCCCTAGGGCCTATACAAGCCTAGCCATAACAATTCCCTGGCTATTTCTTCCCACACTATTTACTTCCCTGGACCCCTGTCTGGTAGGGCGACTGATGTGATCCCTGGAGTGAATTTCCTTTCTGCCATCCAATCATCAAGGTTCCTTCTGAAGAGGGCCAAAGAGGCACTCTGCTTGACATGTATGGGCAGTCTATTCCAGTGTATGGGGAGTCTCTGGGTCAGGAACCTATCCCTCCAGCATGTTTTGTTTATTGTGATGACAAGATTTAGATCCTTGGAGCATGTGGCTCTGAGGGATTGGGATTTCTTTAAGTGTAGCATGTTCAACAGCTCTGGGTTTGACATGGCCTTGTATGTTAAGCAGAGATCCCCTCAGAGTAGACAATATGCGACAGAATATAGCTGGAGTTTTTTAAGATGGTCAGCATAGGGCATCTGCTTTAGGCCTGTGATTCTTTTAGTGAGGTATTTCTGTGGTCTTTCCAGCTGTTGCAGATGTCTTGAGAGGTACATACCAAATGGGGTGTTGTATTCTATAATGGGTCTAATGAAGGATGAGTACAGTGGGACAAAGACCTCCTTTTTTTGGATGAAAAGCCCTTAGTGATGAGGTGTGCCACACAGAAGGATTTCCTGACTGTTGTGGCGATGTGGTTACTGAAGGTGAGACCACTATCCACCTGTGTTCCTAAGTCTCATATCACACGTTCAGTATTTAGTGTACTGCCACCTATGTGATAATTCATGGGTACATCTTTTTTTTCCCAAAGGGGATAACTATACATTTCTTGGCATTGAGCTTGAGCCCATGGCTCTGGCACCAAGCATCTGTTTCTGTAAGGCCCTTTTGTAGAGTATCCACATCATTTGGGGATTCAATAATGGCTCCCAGTTTGCAGTCCTCTGTTAACTTTGTTAGCCAGAGTCCCTTAGTGTTGGCCTGTACTTCAGAGAAGTAGATGCCAAATAGGAGAGGTCCCAGGACTGAACCCTGAAGTACTCCACTTGTCACTTGTCTGGAGATGGATTTGAAGTCAGCTACTTTTGCAGTGTGGGTTCCCATCGAGTGATGTATGGATTAATGACCAGCTTAGTAAGTTAGTTTATGATTCCAGAGTGGGGCATGGTATCAAAGGCCTTGGCGAGGTCCAGATAGGCTATGTGGACTGCCTTACCCTCATCCACAGCTCTGGAGACTGATTCAAAGAAGTCAATAAGATTCAGGAGACAAGATCAGCCCTTCATGAACCCAAACTGGGTGGGGTCCAGTGTTTTAAGTTTGCCAATGTCTTTGTTTATAAGTTCCATGATAATACGTTTCATGGCCTTGCAGATCAGGCTCGTCAGACTGATGGGGCGGTAGTTCCCGGCATCCAAGGTGGATCCCCTCTTGTGGAGTGGGATAACTGTAGCTGTGCACCACTCAGTGGGCATGAAGCCTGAGGTGATGGTATGATTGAACACGACACTTAGGTGAGGTGCCAGTTCATTTTGTAGTTCATGTAGTACACAGCCCTGGATGTCATCTGGTCCCATGGATGCTGTATTCTTAGCTTTGGAGAAAGCGTTATTTACCTGTGTGGCTGTTATTACCAAAATTTGGCAATCTTCCAGTATTGAGATGGGC
Source organism: Protopterus annectens (assembly GCF_019279795.1). Taxonomy (NCBI): domain Eukaryota; kingdom Metazoa; phylum Chordata; order Ceratodontiformes; family Protopteridae; genus Protopterus; species Protopterus annectens. The sequence goes on from NC_056726.1 coordinate 709,265,968, forward strand.
CATTTAGGGGGTGAGAGGGGGTTGAAGTTGGCACTGAATCGATCTGCCAGGATATTGGCAATATCCTTGGGATCAGTATATTTAATGCCATTGTGTTGTAGCTCAGAGCAGATCTGAGCATTGCCATTTAGATTCTTGACATAGTTATAGAATGCCTTGTGGTTGTCTTTGGAATCTTTGGCAATTTTATTTTCAATACTAGCTTTGGAGGATTTTATGAGGGATCTCAGCTTCTTACTGAGTCTGGTGAGGGAGTTTTTTGCATCCTGGGATTTTCTTCTTTTCTGCAACAGTTTTTTTCCTTTTGTTGTAAAGTTTGTTTATGGCAGAGGACCACCAGATTGGCTTCCTTTTTTGGAGGAGAGCATCATGGTTCTATTTGGGATGGCATGATTCATGCATGAGTGGATGTGCTCATACAGTGCCTTAGTGTAGGACTCAGCATTCGAACTTTCAGTTCCCGCCTGCATGGGCATCATGAAGTTTGCAACTTCTGACTTGAGTAGCATGAAGTTGGCCTTGGAGAGGTTTTTTATGGAGGTTTCCTTACTGGAGGGTGGGGGTGGGATGTGAATGTTAAGGGTGATTAGCTTATGGTCTGACCTGACCAACGAGGGGGTAACCATAGGTGTGGTGCATCGATTTCCCATGCTGGTAATGACCAGGTCTAGGATATTGGAGCCCCTGGTGGGACTATGGAATAGTTGATCCAGGGCATTGGAATCTATGAATTCCAAGAACCGTTGGGCAAAGGTGTTGGTGCAAGAGTAGTTTACCCAGTTAATGGCAGGGTAGTTGAAATCACCCAGTATTAGGGTGTTTGGTTGTATATTAATATTTTTCAGTATGTTTAGAAAGGTGTAGTGAGAATCTTGGGGCATGGTGGGAGATCTGTATCAAGCTACAGTTTGGATCGCAGTCTTACCTAGTGTTAGTTGCACCTGGAGAATTTCAGATGTATTGTGTGTCTTCATTGGATACCATCCTACAGTGATAATACATGATTAATCAAGCAGTTTCGCTACTGTACGATGCAAACTCTCCCCTATTTCATATTATGACCATCTTTTAACACCATCTTTATTTTATTTATTTCTACTTTGTTGACTGGGTTAGTCCCACTAGGCTAGTAGCCTATTTTCAGGGTAGATGCAAGGTGGTATTTATACTATTAGGGGAAATTTGGCCAGGCCGTCAGGGAATTTCCACTACTCTTTTAGAGAATTTGTGGATGATATTATGAATAGAAAAGAAGAAGTGAAAATCATGATAGGGGACCTTAATAACACTTTTGACACAATCGGACATGAAATCTTATGCTTAATAATGAAAGAATATAATATAAGTGATAATGTTAGGACATTTTGTATGTCAGTGTATAGTAATAATAGAGTAAAAATACCTGTAAATGGCTGGTTAAGGCAAGAGGTACATATGAAGAGTTGTGTAAGACAGGGATGTGCAATGAGATGTAAACTTTTTGCATCAGTTATGAATGTGATTGCATGTGACTTAAATAAAGTGGAGGAGGCTGGGTATATGGCAAATGAAGGGTTAAGAATTCCAGTTCTGTTAACATATGCAGATGACATTTTAATAATTGCAGAAAACAAAATTTTGATAAAAGTAATAATTTTTTACAAATGAGTGTCTGGAGGTGACAGGGATGGCTTTAAATAAAAAGAAAAATAAAGGTTTATGTGATATAGTAAAGCTGGGGAGTACATATTTTACACTGAATGAAATTTCTCTGTTAGGTATAACATTTGAGAATAAAGATGTAAGTAGAACTCAATAGGAAAACTAGAAGAAATAAAACTAATCTGTCTTTTCAGGAGAACATATAAATTATCATTCAGGAAAAAAAGCTTATCAGATAAATTCACTTATGGGAAATATAGCATACTTAGCAAATGTATTTATGCTGACTACAGTATTTGAAAAATAATTATTGCAGATATATATTTTTCATTTATATGGGGTTCTAGATTAAACCAATAAGAGTGGAGTTTTATATGTAAATAAAGAAGGAGGTTGCTGCTTCATTAAATTTGTACAAAGCGTTAAAGTGGATAAATATAAAAGATGAGAGATTAATAGTAAAACTATACAAATATAAGTATGATAAATTTTGTGTTATGGTAAAAAAGAGTAAAAGAGGAAAAAAAGACTGTATAAATGAAGAAATAAAATGTTACCAAGAAAAATATTTTTGTGGAAAATAAAAATTGATGATATAGAAAAAGATAGAAAAGTATGGTATAAGAATGTAATGATAAAACATCATCATCTTCAGCCCCCTTTTTCTACATGAGGTTGGGGTATTGTGTTAACTGTTGCCATCTCTCTCTGTTCAATGTCACACTCCTGCCTTTTTCGACACTTGTGCCTGACTGTCACAGATCTTCTTTCACACAATCCATCCAACTCTTTGCCAGACATCCTTCTTTCCTCTTACCTTCTTCCTGTCTGCCCCAAATCTTCATCAGATTGTTTTCTGCACATGCATCCAGATCACCATAATCTGTTCTCTTTCATCTTTTCTACAGTTGATCTTGAGGATTCTGTGCACCACAGTAGATGCCCACAGTAATTGGACTGTACAACTTTTCCCCCTAGAGGCACCATGTAGAACCTGTCCTACCCCCTATAGGGCACCATGTCGAACCAGTGCTGCTGCTGCCACAGTTCCCTTCATTGTTGAGTTTGAAATGGAAGCACTCAGCATGTTTTTCATAGGTGGAAAAACCCCCCACAGAGACACATGGAGAATATGCAGACTCTAAACAGGCATTGACTGGAGGTCAGAATTGAACCTTGTATCTTGTACATGGGATGTGACAACCTTAACCATTATGCCAACTGGTTTCTATGCCATCTGGTCTGAAATTACTATGTAAAACCATGAAAAAATATAACAAATGAAAAAAATAGGGTTCCTATGAGTTCAATGAAAACGCATTATGTCGAATGCATTTTCGTCGACACATGTAGTGCGAACAGGCAAAACAGCAAAGCGGCTGTTCAGTGAAATTTTTCCCTGGGAAAGAAGTTGCTTGACCGCTTCATTGTTTTGCTGTGTTCTAAAGTGTAGTGTGGTCCCTTGTCCGGTATAGCTCCCGAGCATGACTGTGCAACAGTTACTGACCTTAAGGTTAGGGTGCGGGTTAAGGTAAGTGCATATGCATGAAAGTGTTGTACTGTTTTATATTTTATGTTAAATGTATGGTTGAGTTACGTGTGTATTTGTTTTCAGTTATTTACTTTTGTTTTGGGGGGTTGAGTTAGGATTAAGGTAAGCGTGTATGTGTTTGGAGCTGTTTATGTAAATGTGCGAGAGTTACTGACCTTAGGGTTAGGGTGCGGGTTAAGGTAAGTGCATATGGTTTAAAATGTTTATTGTTTTTTTTTTCGTTAAATGTATGTTTGGGTTATGTGCATATGTGTATTTAGTTGTTTACTGGTTTTTGGGAGGGTATAATTAGGATTGGGTATGTGTGTATGTGTTTTGAAGTGTGTAATGTGTTTTTTTTTTTTTTTTGCGGGGGTTGGAACAGCGATTTCTTTCCCTAGTAAAGAAATTGCAGTTCTTCAGATTCAACATTTTCAGTTTTCGCTGAAAATGTGTCGATGTAACATCGTTCGCTGTTTTAAGCATTCGATGTTGCAATATAGACCAAAAAAATAAAGCTCTAAAAATAAAAAAGCAAATGGTGTATTCAAAAAGTAGAATGTCAAGATGTTTTTGGAGACTGGTAATATATAAATTGCCAGTAAAACGAAATATGCAATATAAAAAGAAAAGTGATAGAATATGTTTACATTATCAGGAGGAAGAAGAAGAGGTAACAACAGAATATGTGTTTTTGAAATGTAAAAAGGTAAAAATATTATTGGAAAAACTATGTAAAAAAGATTTTTCAGAGATACAAAAGAAGTGGATACAATAAACATCAATATGATTAAATATGGATATTATGAGAATATAATTAAAGAACATGTTACAGGAACAGATAAAAATGATTTTACATTATATGGGTTAAATGGAATGAAAGAATAAATTAAATTATGTTTAATGGTAAATGGATTTTAGTAACAATATTAAGTAAAATCAGGTGGTGATTATGAAAGAAGGAGTAGGAGCCTAATAGAGATGACAATTTAGTATGAATGCAAAGGAAATTATGAACATGTGTAAACAGATTTGTATATTTTTTATATTTGTACCTATGCAAATATTTGTAAATATGCAAATATTTTGGAAACGAGAGTCATTTTGCATACAAATACAGGACCCCTGCTCTTTTCAATAAGTGGCATGGGATCTTTTACATCTATGTAAGCCACCACCACCTCAAGCAGCTAGAGCCTTGGTTTAATGTCTCATCCGAAGGATGATGCACTCAGGAATGCAGCAGCCCCTTTACCACACTACAGTGTCAGTATTATATAAATATATGTGTGTATATATACCGGAAAAACTGGTACTTCTTGATCATCAAAGTTGCTGGCAGAGTCTCTTTAAAACTAAGAAATAAGAAAAAATACCCATATGTTCATAGGTAGGAACTAGGTTATCGGCCCAAGGTCCTATGTAAGCCTAGCAAACAAGGTTCCCTGACTTATGCCACCCAAGAAAGTTATTTTCCTGTGCCACTGTCGAGCAGAGACACAGAAGTGATCCCTGGGGTGTAGCTCCTATTTCCCATCCACTCATCAAGATTTTTATTTGAAGAGTGCTAATGAAGAACTTTTCTTGACATAGATGGGTAGCCTGTTCCAGAGTATAGGAAGTCTCTGGGACAGGAATCTATCCCTCCAGCAGGTTCTGTTTATTGTGGTGACAAGGTTTAGGTCCCTAGACCATGTAGCTCGGAGACATTGGGATTTCTTTAGGTGTAGCATGTCCAACAGCTCTGGGTTTGACATAGCTTTATATGTCAGGCAGAGATCACCTCGGAGTAGACGATATGCTATGGAGTTAAGCTGGGGGTTTTTGAAACAGTCAGTGTAGGACATCTGTTTGAGGCCAGTAATCCTCTTTGTGAGGTACTTCTGTGGCCTTCCCAGCTGCCGCAGATGTCTTGTGAGCTACATTCCAAAAGAGGCGTTGTACTCTATAATGGGTATAATGAGTGTCGAGTAGAGGGGAACAATGACCTCTTTTTTCCTGGATGAGAACCCTTTTATGATGAGGTGTGCCACGTAGAAGGACTTCCTGACTACTGTGGTGATGTGACTATCAAAGGACAGACTACTGTCCACCTGGGTCCCAAGGTCTCTTATCACACATTCAGTGTTAAGTAGACTGCTGTCTATGTAGTAGTTCATGGGTTCAGAGTTTTTACCAAAGGGGATGACAATGCACTTTTTGGAACTGAGCTTGAGACCATGGCTCTGACACCAGGCATCTGTCTCAGCGCGGCCCTTCTGTAGGATTTCCACATCATTTGGGGACTCGACTATGGTTCCTAGTTTGCAGTCATCTGTGAACTTCATTAGCCAGAGGCCTTCTGTGTTAGCCTGTACTTCAGAGAAGTAGATACCAAACAGGAGAGGTCCCAGGACTGAACCTTGTGGTACTCCACTTGTCACTGGTTTGAGGTCAGATTTGGAGTGTGCAACTTTTACAGTGTGGGTTCTGTCAGTGAGCCAGATGGCAACCCATCTTGTGATGTAGGGATTTATACCTAGTTTATTGAGTTTAGCTATAATTCCAGAATGGGGGATGGTGTTGAAAGTCTTGGCGAGGTCAAGATAGGCTGTGTAAACCACCTTACCCTCATCTACAGCTTTGGTGACTGCCTCAAAGAAGTCGATCAGGTTCAGGAGGCATGATCTGCCTTTCACAAACCCGAACTGGTTGGGATCCAAAGTCTGGAGGTTACCAATGTCTTTGTTTATGAGTTCCATGATGATATGTTCCATGGCCTTGCAAATCAGGCTCGTCAGGCTAATAGGGCGATAGTTCCCAGGATCAGTGGTGGCTCCCCCTTTGTGGAGTGGGATAACTGTTGCTGTATGCCATTCAGTGGGCACAAAGCCTGATGTGAGGCTATGACTGAACATGGTGCTTAGGTGGGGTGCCAGTTCTGTCTGAAATTTGTGTAAAATGCAGCCTGGGATGTTGTCCGGTCCCATGGATGCTCTGTTTTTGGCTTTAGAGAGTGCAACTTTTACTTGCATAGTTGTGATTACAGGGAATCTGCATTCTTCCTGTATAGATATGGGCCCTTTAGGGGGTGGGGGGGGGGGTAAAGTTAGCACTGAACCTATCTGCCAGGATGTTGGCAATATCAGTTGGTTCTGTAATTTTCGTGCCATTGTGCTGTAACTCAGAGCAGATGTGGGTGTTGCCATTGATATTCTTGACATAGCTATAGAATGTTTTGTGGTTGTCCTTAGAATCAGTGGTGATTTTGTTTTCATAGGTAGCTTTGGAGGATCTTATAAAGGATCTCAGCTTCTTACTGAGGCTGACTAGGTAGCTCCTCCACTCATGGGATTTTACTCTCTTTTGCAACAATTTCTTCCTTCTGTTGTACAGTTTATTTATGGCAGGGGACCACCAGATTGGCTTCCTTTTTTTGGAGGATAGTGTCTTGGTTCTGTTTGAGATAGCATGATCCATGCACTCGTGTAAGTGCTTACAGAGTGCATTTGTGTAGGATTCAGCAGTCGCAACTGTATTGTCCATCTGCATGGGTGTCATGAAGTTCACCACTTCTGTCTTAAGAGGCATGAAGCTGGCTTTGGAGAAAATTTTTACTGTGGTTTCCTTAGTGGGGGGTGGGGGCGGGATGTGGATATCAAGAGTGATTAGCTTATGGTCGGATTGGACCAAGGACCAAGGAGGAGTTGACTTCAGGTGTGGAACATCGATCACTCATGTTGATAATGACTAGGTCTAGGATATTGTGGCCCATGGTGGGGGTGTGGATAAGTTGATCCAGTGCATTAGAGTTTTTGAATTCCAGAGAGCGTTGTGTGAAGGAGTTGGTACACAAGTAGTTTTCCTAGTTAATGGTGGGGTAGTTGAAATTGCTCATTATTACGGTGCTTGGTTGAACCCTAATATTTTCCAGTACATCAAGAAAAGAGGAGTGGGAATCTTGGGGCATGGTGGGGGATCTGTAGCAAGCTACAATTTGGATTGCAGTTTTGCCCAGAGTTAGTTACACTTGGACAACCTAGGATGCATTATGCTGAGCAACTAGCCTGGAGGTGTGGATATCCTTAATGAATATGGACACACCTCCGCCTTTGGTATTCTGCTCCAGGTTACATGGCTGAAAAGTGTGGTATGAGTTATAGCCTGGTAGTGCAGGGGTGCTCTCTGGAGCCTTGAACCAGGTCTCAGTCACTGCACAGATATTGATGTTCTCCATTTTAAGGAGTGCCTCCAGTGAGTGCATTTTGAGATTTAGACTTCTAGCATTGAGTAGCATTACCCTCAATTTTTGCTTGCCTGTTCCTGTTACGGTTATGAATTTGTCATTTAAACCTTGCCTAAAAAAGGCACTATAGGGGTGGCAAGAGCCTTAGCCAATATCCTGAATCCCAGGGGTGACAGGTGCAGACCATCTCTGGCAAAGCATCATGGCCTGTCGACCATGTCATCCCAAGCAGACAGATACTGGATCCCTCTAGAATAACACCAGAAGCTCAGCCAATTGTTGAAGTCAGTCATTTTGTCCTTGTACTGCAGCATCATTCTGGGCAATGGCAGAATGCTACTCACGGCTAGGGTCATATCTGCCTGGGCTACAAGATCAGAGAGCTCTTCCATATCTCTTTTCATGTAGTCCAGGGAGGTACGTCTCAGGTCGTTCACACCAAAATGGTCAATGACAGAGTCATATTTGTACTTGTTGTGGATTGACCTGAGTGTGTGGGCTAGGTGGCGGATCCTGGCACCCGACAGGCAGCTAACAGTAACCTTCTCCTTGTTTAGCCTGGAGATTGGGACATCAGTGTGCCTAACTATAGAATCACCTATGACTAGTGTGTTGGATACATTGATTTTCCTTATTGGCTGTGGTTGAGTGGCACACTGAGACTATGGGCTATGTGCCACTTGGGTTGTGTTGGGGGGGGGGTGGAAGTTGCTTGCGTTTCTGCTTTGGAGGTCTTTGTTGCTTGGGCAGATTATTACTGAGAGCCTCCGTGAATGTTTTTGTGTTTCTATGTGTGGATTTTGGTGGTGTAGATTTAGTGAGGCTATGTGATATGAACTATAGCCAATCTCAGTTGAGATTTCACAGTCATAAAGCATTTATAATTTGTTTAGAAACTGATACTTCTTTATTGACAAATAAAAAAGTATAATATTAAATAGATGAGCACTTTTGCCCTTAACAGAGCCTCCAACCTAGTTAGGTAAATGTTAGCATAACTTGTTTCCACAGATATTTCCATGGCTGCACTTAAGATTTATTTATAATATGTATTATCACATAAAATGTATTATTTTAATACAGAGTAATCTTCCTGATTTCATCCTTATTAAAGGTATTACAAATACTTAAAAACTCATCTATAGCATCTACAACTTCCTGCTTTAGAAAACAGTATATCAAGATTTAACATCCCAAGTACCAAACTTGAGTGCACCTTCAGATCATTCTCCACTTTTGATAGTTAAAAAAAAATGATATACCCCTTGCTATGACATCATATAAGGTTTCACCTTCTGATTCTCCACATAACAAACTTAATGGCCCAGTTGCCCATCCTTCATCATATATAATGAGAAGATGTGAAGCATTAAGGGACCTCTACCCAGCATTTTGGACAAAGGATAAAAAAAGATCTTCCCCACTTAGCATCACACATTGGAAACTTTCAGACTTAAGGCCCTGAAGGTTCTCAGGAACTCTACCACTTAAGACACTTCAGCAAAGATATATCACATGTCACTAGTGGAATGTAGAACTAATAAGCAAAGATGAGCAATGGACTAGTGATAATACAAAAATAGGTCAGGTAAATAATGATATAATTAATAATATCCTTAAGTAAATAAATAGAATAAAATATCTCTCTAAAATTGCAACCCAGTAAAGACTGAAGTCATATAAATCAGCAATAAAGCATTCACTGACATGGCCCTACTATAGATATAAACTGGTACTGACCAAAGACTGCTTTTCCACCCTTCAGAAATTGGGCAGGAGTAATAGTGAGACTCTGCAGAAGGCCATCAAATGCCATCAGGCATCCATTCCAAACTGATTTTACCTTACTTGTGCAATGCTAGCAAGCAAAAATTACACTGTGGTTCTCTGCAGATTACTGCTAAAGATTTGCTCCTTCCATCAGTTGCACTGGCTTATTCAGAGTATTCTAGACTTTGACTAGATCAATCTGGTTACTGTAAACTTGCAGTTGTAGGCACATGCATGGTCCCAGATTTCAACAGAGGTCAGTCTCTATAACTCCCTGAAAAAGGAACTCTTAAAGCCACCACTCCATGATCCATCCAGCCTTCCTCTCCAGGCAACTCAAAATAGTCTTGTTTTTAAATGGGGTATCACTATGAGAGACCAAGGAATCCATTCCCTGTAAGCCTGAAGCCTAAACTATCATCTGTTTCTGAGTCATCCCATGGGTTCACTCCCCTTGTGTTGGAACCTGCAGAATTTCTGCATGGAGGTCACCTATTAAAGAACCAGACACCCAAATGTCCACTCTTTTCTTATGAAAATGCATCACCTCCCAACTCACTATGATAGAAAGTCATACCATCTGAGTAAATCAGAGAAGTATATTCAGATCATTTTCATCCCATACATACTAAATATGAGTAGACACACACACACACACACACACACACACACACACACACATGCACACACGCACACACACAATATTAGAGGATCACACTCCTTCCACCACCTATACAATCTTGAGGAAAAGTATCCAGCAAATATACCTTATTTCCAGGGAAAAATAAATTTTCTCTGCTGTCTTTTCTAGAAACCAATGCCTGTCATGAAAATAATGCATCTTGCACAAATATAATGACGCTGTCCAGTGGTATTACAAGCTCCCCCTCCCAACCCAAACATACACACAGTGTGACTGATCTGCCTACCTGGAATTGAACAAAGATGATGTTCTATAGGCTGTAGCATGCACTCTGTCCTGAAATGACATTCATCCTCCTCTTATCATTATTTTATGACTTGTAATTCCTACCCAAGCCTGCCCCTGAGGAAGATAGCTTTACCAAATGGGAGTGTTTGTCTCATTGCTGTGAATTCAAGGCCCATTTCTTCAGTGAGCTAAGATCTTCAGCCAGTGAACAGTCTGATTTGTTAATTCCTCGTCATCCTTAACACATATGAAGAAATAACTTTAACAAGCTGGTCATAAAGGAAGGGAGTAACAAAGTGGCCATTTTATTTGGTCTTCACAGCAACCCCTGTCCCAATAACAAACTGAACAATGGCAGATAAATGTTTTTATGTGCATGATAATAAGCAGGTTTATCCCATTGATATAACACATGTTGTTACTCCTGAAGGTATCTTAAACCATTATTTTGGAGCAGGATCCTGAGTGATAGACAAAAGTTGCACTGCACTGAGACTTTTCATAATTTTCTTGATGTGTGATCATTAACTGATAGTGAATTCTAAGAATCCCTAGAGATTTGAGAGAGACAGAGAGAGAAAAAGAAGGAGACATGGTTTAGAATATAATTCCATTTTATCTAAAATGTAACTGAAAGGAACTTAGAATGACTTTAGTATTAAAAAAAAACTCTTTCTTTCTCTCTCTTTCATTTTCTCTTTATCCCTCTCTCTCTCTTTCTCTGTCATTGAGCTTATAAGACTTAATCAAATTAAATGAAACTAAAGCTGAGAATAACTCTGAAGCAAACACAGGCATATAAGATTTGAATGCTGGAAATGTAAACATCAGATGTTCATAACAGGAGGATCCATTTTTAAGTAAAGCCCAAAAGTAATATACAAGAGATAAATTACATTATTTTCTTTCCAAAAAGCCACTCATCTTACTCATGTTTTGGCTAGGGATGACATAATTTAATGGATAGATGACAAAGTAACAGTCCTGACTAAATGGTAATTAGTTCTTAAAGCCTTTAGGAACATATTTGTAAATATTACTCATGCTCACATACTTGGTGTAGACCAGTATGTATGTACCTTTAAGAAGCTTTCCATGGGCTTGCACAAATGTATAAATACTGAGCATGTACAAGCCTGACTGCCATTTTGTAGTAAGCTGTTGAGATGTAAGCATGCATGTCTATGTAGTTAGTCAGTTAATCAGTTTGTTTATATGTTGTACTGCTTCTGTCCATCTTGATGTGTTTCTGTGTAATAAAGCATTATAAATGAATGGCCCTGCCTGTTTGTCTTCAATTGTAAACCAAGATGAGTGTCATGGTGTCAGAATGGGATCCAGATTCAGGACCAAAAGACACTCAGTTAATGGTGGAGGAATATACATCAGTGGATCATCCCTACTGCACATATAACTCGCAAAAAACAGGTCAGAAATTAATTTCAGGTATCAAAACTTGCTTAAAAGATTTCTTACTCAAAGAATATAAAACAAAGCACTCAGGATGTCAAAACAAATTTCTAATTAAAAAAAATGTCTGAAATTGCGACATGTTGATAAAAAATATTTGAAACAGTTAAGGAAACGTTTGAAATAAAGTCAGAATCGCATAACATGTATAAAATAAGGAAAACAACCACATTTTTTTCTATGTGCCACTTTTTTGCATTAATTAAAGCTATTTGAAATATCCAAAGTATACATGGTGTTTGCAAGTTTGTGCAGTATTACAGTAGTTATTTTGCAAAATACAAGCATTTCAAAGCACATTTTGCAAAGTACAGTATTTCGAAGAGTTTATTGTGCATTTCAGTGTTATTCCATGTACTGGCTGTGTGTGCATGTTCGTATATAATTAGAAGGGCCATATTTTCACTGTTTGGGCATACTTTGTTGGCATGGCTGAAGGACTTCGTAGACCAGCTCCACTTGTCTTAGATAATAAGATTGCAGAGAATTGAAGAGTGTTTGAGCAAGAGTACGATAGTGTCATACAAGTTGCAGTTTCTGATAAAGATGACTGTACAAAGGCATTTATTCTGCTTAATTTAGCTGGGTCAGGAGCCGTAGAAAGAGAACATTCATTTGTGTATGCACCTGTTGTATTTGCAGGAGACAGGGAAAACTGTCATATCATGCTACTGGCTGAATCAAGGGAAGACCCTGAATGCATAAAGTGTAAATTTAAAGAAATGTATAACCCCCAAATTAATATTACAATGGAAAGGCACTTATTTTACACAATAACTCAAAAGCCTGGTGAAACTTTTGCAGCATATCTAACTGGCTTGAGAAACAAAGCTAAAATTTGCAGATTTGGTGATTTAAGGGATGAGTAGATAAAAGACAGACTTGTGTGTGGTATTAAAGATGATGCTGTGAGACCAATTTTGCTTCATGACAGTAATGTAACTTTGAATAAGGCCATTGAAATTTGTCAGATATATGAGCTCACAGAAAAGCACACAAATATGCTTAGAAATGGGAAATGCATGATTCCAGTATCTTATAGTACTAATGTGGATAGCATGCACCACGTGGCTAAAAGAAACAGGCCCAAACACATGGCAACAACTGGGAGCCCTACTCCAGTCACTGGTAAACCCCATAGCTTTCTAGCAAATTCCAGAGTGCACACAGTCTCAGAGAAGCACAAGGGTAAGTCAGCAAACTCAAAACATATACCCTCACCTAGCCTTATAGTTAACTGTCATAATTGTGGTGGTAATCATGTGTCTAAAAGAGAAAAGTGTTTAGCTTTTATAGGTTCATAGGTTCATAGGCAAGTACTAGGCTATCGGCCCTAAGACCTATATAAGCTCAGCCAAAAAGGTACCCTGGCTTTTGCCACCCAAGAAAATTATTTTCCTGTGCCACTGTTGAGCAGAGCCACAGAAGTGATCCCCAGGGTGAATTTCCTGTTTCCCTATTTTTTTGGTCAATAATGTCACAAATTCAACAAGTGGAATAATTTCAAAGGTTTTTGTAAATCATATAAGGGACATTCTTTTATTAAAAGAGAATATTCAGAGAAACAAGTCGATCATTTATAAAGCTGTGACCCTACTTTTTATGTTGATGGTGTGTTTGTGCTTAATGAAGCAGTCAATGCAGTAAATTTATTGGCAAAGAATGAAGTATTTTGTACTGTTCGGATAAATGGGAGACTCGTAGAGCTCAAAGTTGACACAGGTTCAAAGTGTAATGTTATATCAGCAGAAGCATTTACTGGAGTAGGTGCTGGTTAGAAGTTTGATTTGTCAAAGTGTGTGAAGCTTGTTGCTTATGTGGTGAAGAATTTCAAACTGAAGGTTCAGTAGTGCAATCATGTTACTCTGCTGGGAACAGCTATGACTTGCAATTTTATGTGGTCAAAAGGCATGTAGAGACAGTTTGAAAATGGGACTACTTTAATTTAATAAAGAAGTGCAACATATAAGATTGAAAGACCACTGTTCTAATTTCACCCATTCTATTTCTTCTACCTATGCTATTTTTGAAGACAAACTAGGCAAACTCCCAGTTGTGTACTCCATGAAGTTAGACCCTGAAGTCAGCCCATTTGTCAGACCAGCCCAGAAAGTTCCAGTAGCTAAGCAGTAGAGTAAAAACTGAAATAGATAAACGGTGCAGCAAGGTGTAATTTGTCCAGTTGAAGAACCAACTGAATGGATATCTTCCATGGCTGTAGTTCATAATAAAAGTTCAGATGATATTAGAATATGTATTGATCTACAATATTTGAACAAAGCACCAGAAAGACCTCATTACCCAAAACGTACAGTCAAAGAAGTCACTGCTTTTATGCCGTATTACATTGTTTTTTTTTTCGGTTTTGTTTTTTTTTCGGTTTTGAATGCAAAGAGTTAATTTTGGCAAATTTTGCTTGATTGAAAATCTTCATTGCTAACCACTTTTAGTACTCCTTTTGGCAGGTACAGATTTTTAAGAATAACATTTGGGATAAATTCTGCCAGTGAAGTCTACCAGCATTCCACAGAACAATTTTTTTCTGGGTATACATGTGCTATTACAGTAGATGACATTCTAGTAGGAAGTAATGGTGAAGCTGAGGATGACAGAAACCACAAGAAAGTTCTGGAAAGAGCAGGTGAAGTGATTCTTAAGCTGAATCCTCAGAAGTGCAAATTCAGGCTGTGAGACGTTACTTATGTTGATCATTTATTTACCAGTTCAGGTTTATGACCAGATCCTTCCAAGCAAACAGCAATTCTCAAGATTCCAGCTCCAGACAATGTTCAAGCCCTACACCGTTTTCTTGGCAAGTTTAATCCAGACTTGAGCCAACTTTCAGCACTGCTTAGAGAGCTGAAATATAAAGATGTATCATGGTCATGGTCAGAGCAACACCAGACAGCATTTATATTTATATTTATTTATTGACATTTGTTAACCGGGTTTGTCCAACTGGGCTTGTGGCCCATTTTCAGTGGAGACCCGAGGAGAAAAGCTCCAGTAATACAGTTTAAAACAAGTACAATTTTAAACAATATTGATATAATAGCAGTTATAGCAAAACGATTCACATATGTTGGGATACATGCATAAAGTTAAAGTTGCATTTAAAAGAAGCTAAGTAACAATTTTACATTTATATACTTCAATAGGTCAACAATTAACATTTTTTGGTTGTATAAAATTGTGCAAATGTATAGTAGACACATTGGAGAGATAGGTGTAATGAGGTACTAAGTATGGTCATTTTGAGGGTCAATAAAGGGAAGGAAGACTAGATAGGGTCATGGCAAGGGCAGGTTCTGGAACTGAGAAAATAAGCTTTTAGTTCATTTTTAAAGTGTGAGGTGTGGGAGATTGAACGTAAGTCAAGGGGAAGTTTGTTCCAAGCATGGGCAAGGGAGAGTGTTTGTAGAGTAGTTTGCCTACTGACCTTTTTGGGTGGTAGATATAAAGTAATTGTTGGTTAGAAGTAAGGAGAGTCCGGGATGGGATGTAGATGGAGACTAAGAAAGATAGAGATGGACAGAAGGAGGGTTTATAAAGAATAGAGTGTAGCATATGAAATTGATAAGATAGCAGAAACTGGGGAAGTTCAAGCCATTGAAGAGATTTTAAAGAAATGCAGTGGTGTGAGTTGTATGGGGAGTTAGTAATGAATCTGGCTATTTTATGGTAAGTCTGTTGCAGTTTGTTTAGAGTGGAGGCCTGGATATTGGTAAGAACTGGGGCAGTGTATAAGAGGGAGGGGAGGAGGAGTGCCTGACCCAGTGTAAGTCTAGATTCAGGGGTTAGGAATTTTTTGTTCTGATATAGCAGACCTAGCAGACCCAGTTTCTGGTTTGTTTTTTTGATACATTGGAGTATGTGTAGGTTGAACTTGAGTTTGTCACCGATAATGACCCCTAGGAGTTTTGTGTGGGTGTCAGTATGGATATTTGTATTGTTAGAAGATGTAATAAAAAAGGAGGTTTTGTGATGAGAAAGAGAATGGGGAAGGAAAAGTAGGAGTTTGATCTTTTTGGGATTTAGGATCAATAGGTTGTGAGAGAGCCATTGTTCAGTGGATAGTAGGGCCTGTTGGGTCAGGGAGTGTAGTTCAGGAATGTTATTTGAGATGGATATAAGTGTGGAGTCATCGGCATACTGAATAAGGAGGATTCTTTGCATGAGGTGTAAAGCTCATTGGTGAAGATGTTAAACAAAAGGGGTCTCAAGATGGAGCCTTGGGGAACACCAGTGGAGATGGGAAGGAAAGGTGAGGAAGATGAGAGCCATTTGACAGATTGTTCCCTGCCAGACAGGTAACTATTAAACCAGGCAAGTGCGGAGGGGGATAGGTGGAGATTTGCAAGTTTGGATAGTAGTAGAGGATGAGAGACAGTATCAAAGGCTTTGGAGAGATCTAGGAAGAGACAGGAAATGAGTTTATTGTTGTCTAGGGCCTCTGCAATGATATGAGTGAAGGAGAGGAGGGCAGTGGCGGTGCTGTGGTGAGGACGAAATCCATGTTAGGTAGGAGTAAGTAAGGGGTGTGTGAGGAGGTGATTGAGAAGCTGTGAGTGAATGCATTGTTCTAATATCTTGGAGAGGGGGGACAGAATGGCAATGGGTCGGTAGTTTGAGGGGTCAGTGGAGTTTCCACCTTTATGAAGAGGGATAGTGAAGAAAGATTGCCAAAGGGTGGGGACAGTTGATTCCACACTAGATCGATTAATTAGTATAGATACAGGATAGGCAACTGAGTCAGAAGCAAGTATGAGGAATGTAGGAGATAGATTGTCAGTGGAAGGAGAGCAAGGTTTTAGCTTGAGTAGTAGAGATTTGATGTAATTAATGGGAACTGGCTCAAAAGAAAACAAAGTTGTGTTAGTGGGACTTGGAGAGGTGGGTGTCGAAGTAGAGTTTGGCATAGAGGTTACCAGATTTTGGATGGAAGAGATAAAGTGTTTATTCAGGAGTGTAGCTGTTTCCTGAGAGGAAGAGTTAGAGTATGGGGAGGGATTAGAGGGCTTTCCAGGATAGAGGATGTTGTTGAGAGTTGACCAAAATTTTTGAGGATTGGATTTGTTGTTAAGCTGAGCAGAGCTATAGTACAACTTTTTGTCATTGGTTGTATGTTTTTTTGCAGGGTTCCTCAGTTGTCTGTATTTTTGAAGAAAAGGTGGTTGTTTAGTTTTAGTCTAGGTTTTCCAAGCATGATCTCTTTGTTTCATAAGGGACCTAGTCTCCTTGGAGAGCCAGGGAGCATGGTTTGATTTTACTCTGATCTTCCCAGAGGGAGCTAAGGAGTTTAGAGTATTCATGAAGATGCTATTGAAAGTGCTTACAGCTTCGTTTAGGGGGTGGTGTTTTAGAATGGACCAATCTATGTTGTGGAGAATGGAGTTAAATTGGGATGAATTGAAAGTCGATAGTTTTCGACAGTCTTTGATAAGGTGGGGTTTAGGAATATGGGAGTAGTGTCTTAAGATGGTGGTAGGGAGATGATCACTGAGGGAGTCAGGTAAGGTGGTGGGATTGTGGTATTGGTGGGGGGAATTGGTAAGGATCCAGTCTATGATGGAGCTGGAAGAAGAATTTTTATGGAAGCGAGTGGGAGATGTTATAAGTTGGTGGAAGCCGTGTAGGTGGATACTGAGTTGGGGGGAGTCAGTTGTGAGTTTGGACCAATCAATGTTGACATCACCAAGGATAAGTGTCTCATATGGTATGTTGTGGGAGAACCAGGTTAGGATGTTTTCAAGAATGGGCAGATTGTTACCAGGAGGAAGGTAGATAGAGGCAGTTAAGGATGATGATTTCAGCTGGGAGGAAGTCAGGAATTTGGGAAGGGTATGGTGAGAGGTTAAGAATGTTTGAGAAGAAGATGGCCACGCCACCACCTTTTTTTACAGGTCTATCAGATCGGAAGATATTATTACCTGGTGGGAGTATTTCACTATTTGAGATGTGTGGCTTGAGCCAGGTTTCAGATAGGGAGAGGATGTAAGGGGTATTGAGAGCTATCCATGAGTGCAGCTCAGTGACTTTATTTGCTAGACTCTGAATATTCAATGAGTAAATAGTTAAATATTTGGATGGAGATGATTGTTGTGACTGAGGCTGGTGACTGTTAAAGGAGTAAGATGGGGGCAGTGTAGAGGTAGTTTTGGGGAGAGAAGAGGGGCCAGGGTTGGGATGGATATCTCCAGAACAAAGTAGGTTTTTAGTGAGGAGAGAGTGTGTAGTAGATGCTAGATGGTGTTTGTATAGGTTTGACATAGCTTTGTGGGAAGATTTAATAACTTGTATTATGGATAGTTTGTATAGACTTGAGATAGAGGTAGTAAAGAGATTAGGGGAGATAGTAAAAGATGAAGTAGTTGGATATATGTTGTATGAATGAGAAGTTGGTGAACATAGGAGTGGGTCAGAGAGACTGGAGTAGTAAGAGGTGGAGATAGAGAGAATAAGGAGTAGTGTAGAAGATATTAGAAAATAATACATGTTGGAATAAAATATGGTCAGATAGAGTAGGTAGACAGACACTGGTATAGATGAACTGGACTTGACAAGATTGACAGAATAGTAAGGTGGTTGTGGCAATAGGCAGGAAGTGGAATTGTAGTGGCCAATGGGACAGGAAGGGGAGGGATAGTTAGGTATAAAGGTAATTGTAATGGGGTGTGTGGGAATGGGGGTAGGGTAGGGGAGCGAAGTGAGCCCGAGTGAAGTGAGGGCGAACGGAGCGGGGCTAGCACCCTGATTAAGATGAAGTCATAGAAACAATCAGAAAAGATAGTGAAAAACTAGCTTGAGAGACAAGGATATAAAGTTTCTAAAGGTATAGTCACCAAAAATAAAATAAGAAATAAAATATGAACAGAAATAAGCTTACAAAAGGACAGTGGCCTCAAGCTACACAAGTATATTTACTTGAAGGAAACCCAGTGCTGTATTGTTAAAATAAGCTATAATAGAGAAGGACTTTGCAGGGGGAGAGAGAGGTATTACTAGCAGCTAAAAGCAGGGCAAAACATAAAAAAAACATTAATATGTAAGAGTCTGAAGACAGTAAAATAGGGCAGGTGAACTAAGAAAGGCAAGTATGAGTGAGGCTAGAAATGAATTCAGGGAAGGGTAAAGTGCAGAACAGGAGAATATACACAGAAACAGTATGAGGATAGTGGGTAACCAAAGAGAAAGGATAGGAGCTGCTGGCGTCTGCTTTTCGTGGTGACTAGCAAAAAAACACTGTAAATTCTTGTTGTGCTTATAAAGTCTAGCATTAATTAAAAGATTAGCTTATGTAGTAGTTATTTACTGGGACACATACTTCAGTGGTATTATTTTAAGCTTAAAATGGTGGCTTCCGGACAGATAGTTAGAGTTGCAGGGTATCTGTTAAGGTCCTCAAACCTGTGCTGCCTGTACTGTGGCCAAGAGAAAACCACAGGGAAAAATCCACTAGGGCTATAAAAACAGAGAGGAGGGAGATTAGTTATGAACAAGTAATTCAGGAAAAGAGCGAGAGACAAAAATACCATGGGTAGAGAGAAAAAAATTAATACAGGTAGGCAGAGACAGTATACCTAGCATTAATTTCCATTGTATGAGTGTCTTACACACATAGCTAGCTAATAACACAGCAGTGTGTACACCTATGTATAAACTAATGCAGAACAACAGTAGTTAACAACAGCACAGTGTAGACATACGCAAGGCAATAATTCACAAAGCAGGAAAACAGAAATCCAGGATACTGAGGACAACAATAATTGGTACACTTTCAGGCAACAGTTCTTCCTTTTACTTTAGTGCTACACCAAGAAATTACAATGAACATACTATAGATACATCTAAATGTGAAGTTAAGGTGTCTGTTGCTCCTTGCAACAAGAAACTTAGTTGGTAAATATTCACATTTACAGTTTTCTTTCATTAAAAAACAAGAAATATAATGAGTACAATTCAAATGCTAAGCTACCCGTGACCATAAGGTGCTGGAGCTCCTTGCGACGGGGAAAATAGACTTTAAATATTCACAAAACTAGAGTTGTGAGAAAAAGTACACCAAAACTGCATATGCAAGCAATATTCATCTCAATATAATCTTAAAATACTACATGGCCTAAAGCAGATAAAGCAACAGAATAATCACCAAATATTGTAAGATTTAAAGCAGTTAAGGCAACAGAAAAGACATCACAAAACAGCTAATGCCAAGGAGTCAAAAATTTACCTTACACAGAGCAGCAGATGCTCAGCAGCATGTAGGGGAAATAAGGTTTCAAAATGGCTGCTGCTGTTGTGAGGCACCTATGAAGAATATGAAGAGGAAGTGAGGCGAGGGGGAGGGGTAATGACTAATACTGGGCTGGGCTAGCACCCTGATTAAGAGGAAGTCATAGAAACAATCAGAAAAGATAGTGAAAAACTAGCTTGAGAGACAAAGATATAAAGTTTCTAAAGGTATAGTCACCAGAAATAAAATAAAAATAAATAGAATATGACCAGAAGTAAGCGTACAAAAGGACACTGGCCTCAAGCTACACAAGTAGATTTACTTGATGTCCTGAAACACAAACTTGCCAATCCATCAACTCTCAGATACTATGATGTTCACAAACAAGTTACTCTTTCCTGTCATGCTTCAAAATTTGGTCTTGGTGCAGTCATTCATCAAAAGGGTAGACCAGTAGCCTATGCATCCATAACTCTAACCCAAATTGAAATGCAATATGCAAAGAGAGAGAAAGAGCTCTTGGCAATTGTGTTTGCATGTTCAAACTTCCATGATTATATTCATGGTAGACCTATACCGACTGAAAAAGATCACCGGCCTCTAGTCACTATTTTGAGGAAGCCTATGTACACAGCTCCTGCCAGACTAAAACTCATGATATTGAAATTGCAAAAGTATAATTTCAATCTAAAATATAATCAAAAGCAGAGCAGTCCATGAACCATGCAGTCCAGAAAAATAGTCCACCATAAATAGTAAATTCTGTTTTATTTTAAAACCGGTAAGCGCTTTCACATGGGAGATTCTTCAGACCATCAAACAAATACTGGTCCAATTTCATTTAAATATTGCACGTTAGCCAATTAGCTTGTATTAGACAATACAAATCTACTAATTTAAAGTAAAATCACATAATCATGCACACTTCAGCACTAATAGCAGGTATATAAACCATAAAAATAACTATTATAAAATTGAATATATGCAAAAATAGACATAATATATAAACATATAAAAAACATTATAATAATTCTTAAACAAATAAAAATAAAAATATATCATCTTAGGGCTACCTTACGGAGAGTCTCCTAGATTTTGGTGTGTGCTTAATGAAAGCTCTCTCATTCAGGCCCATACCCCTATCTGCCCTAGGCCTTAAAATCCACCTAACTTCCTTGACTTGGTTTGGTTTCGTATATCACCTTCCCGTACTGTGGGTTTAACCAAATCCATTACCAAAAATCTAAAAGTATGATCATCCCTGTGTGCCATGATATGTTTAGATAGGGCATTGGTTTGTGTTCTAACTCTAATATTATAGACATGTTCCCTAACTCTGTCTCTTAAAAACCTATCCATTTTCCCAACATAAAATAAACCACAGGTCGCACACTTAGCTAAGTAGACCACATGTGATGTTCTGCAGTCTGCACTGATTTCAAAGTGGAAGTGCGGACCTGTATCGGGGTGTACAAAACTTCCTGTGGTATCCAAGTAATCACAGAAATTACAATTCCCACATGGATGAGTACCTTTCATACATTCAGGAGATCTATCTCTATCTCTAGGATAACATAAAGTTCTTTTCAGGTTATGTTTATTTTTGAACAAAAAACTAGGGTACTCCCCTACCACCCTTTTAACCACTGGGTCCGTGGTTAAAACACACCAATTTTTTTTAATAATATCCATAATTGGCTTAATATCTGTGGTTAAATACATCGGAACTTTCATAACATTTGGTTAAGAAACATCCTTAAGACGATCAATGGGTTAAACATTATAGGAATAATAAGGTCTAGCTGTATCTTGCCTTAAATCACCAATCCCATAGCTGCATCTTGCATTAAATCACCAATCCCATAAAGATTCTTATCTACCTCAAAGGAATCATAGCCGCAATCTACATGCCTACCTCTCAGTATGGTCAATGCCAGATTGAACCCCTCATCAGAGGCATTCAATCTAGTCTAGAGGCTCTCATCTCTTGTCCTCTAATGACATTCTTGAAGGTATACTGGGGATGCATGCTACTTCTATGCAACAGGGTGTTCCTGTAGCATTGTTTCCTATAAACCCCACTATTAATTAAACCATTGCTCAACCTTTCCACATATACATACAGATATTCAATCTTTGTTTGAGAATAATTCATGGTGAATTTCAAAAACTAATATTAAGTTGTACCAGGAATAAACTGGAGTCAATAGATGTACCCTCCCATAAAAGGAAGAAATCATCAACAAAATTTCTATAGAACTTAACATGTCAAGTATAAATTCATCTTAAATAATACTTCCTCTTTCCATAGTGCCATAAACATGTTGGCTTAGATATTGGCACAAGACGTGTCCATAGCTATGCCATCATGCTGTAGGTATATATTATATTCATAGTTGAACACATTGTTCTCTAGAAGTATCTCCAAGAACAAATATTTTAAATCTACTTGTTTGTTCTCATAGTCACTATGTCTATGTAGGTATTTATGTATGGAGTGAACTCCTAAGGCATTGGGTATAATGGTAAAGAGGGAATGCACATCCAATGCAACAAAATAAAACTCAAAATCCCGTTCCAAAGAGTTCCCATAATCCTATAGATTCATCAGAAATTGCTTAGTATCCTTCAAAATGAATATATTGTTATCCAAGATAGGCTGTAACCATTTTTCCACATACAGTAGGAAAAAATCCTCGATTCTACCAGAGCTGTAAAAATGTTAAAAACAAACTTTAATCTTCAGTAAAAACAACAAAAACAGGAGCACAGTAAAATTCCCTGATAAGCGCTTTTGGCTTACTAGTCTTCATCAAATCATATGTCTTAGCTGTGCTCACCCTGAATTTAAAGACAGAATAAACCAATCAATGTTCTAGACACATAGTCATAACCAATGAAAAACTCATTAGTTTGCATACAGTATATCTCCTGTGTTTTGCTGTGAGCCAATCATTATTGTATCTCGAGGTATCAGATGTCTGATATCCTAGTGGCAGAATTATCCAATAGCAACAAAGTTAATGATCTGCATACAGCATAAACCCTGCTTCTTGTTATAGCCAATCATGTTTATGCCTTCAAATATCCAATCTACAATTTTCATGTCCTGTAGCTATCCAATAGCATCGAAGGGGCTGGATTCCTTTGGTTGCCAGAACATATTGTTATTCAGTTCATTCAACAATATGCAGTACTTCACAGAAGCAAGTAGCACATATGATACAGTTTTATACATGCAATAGCACTGGTGCTCTTGCATATAAATTCCTATTATCTGCAGATTAATACATGTGGTTTTCAGAGTAACATACTCTCTGCCTCCTGAAGTATTCTTAGCCATTTGCTCCTTGTTCTATAGAAAATACGGCCTGGTTATCCAGCTGAATTCATGTAGTTCAGTTCTGTTTTAATATCCCCTTCTTGTAAACTCATGGGAATTACTTCCACTGCTCTGAATTCAAAGTGGTGTGTGGGATTGCCAGCAACATGCGCTGCAAGAGCATTTGTGAGATCCAGTTTCTTAATATCTCTAAGATGACGCAGAATTTGATTTTTAAAAAGCTGATCGGTTTTGCCTATGTAAAAAGCAGTACAATGTGTACAGCAAGCAAGATAAATTAGATGTTGTGTATTGCAGCTTGCATATGTATTGAAACTGTAGATATGGTTCATGCCCAGATGTATGAACGTATTGTCACTATCCAAGTGATTACATGCTTTACATCTGTGGCACCTATAAGTACCCTTTTTATTTGATATTTCTAGTTTAGCAGTGCGATCTTTGTTACAAAGTAGTCTTTATAGATTATTTTTATTCTTGAAGGTGAATCGAGGTGACTCACCAACAATATCTTTACATTTTTCATCAGCAGTGAGTATGGGCCAAAACCTTCTGATAATACCACATACTCTCTCGTTATCCATACTGTAAGTTAAATTGCAGGTAAGCTGATTTCTTCAAATCCTTGGTTTCGCATTTTTCTTATGTAAATCTGGTCCTTGGTTGGAGAAATATGGTTGGCCTCTTCCATTCCGAATGTCATCATGTTCATTCACCTTTATTAGGTTTTTTGCACCATAACCCCTTGCTTCTAGGTCAGATTGCAAATTCAGAAATTCTGAATCAAATTCTTGGTCATTTGTGCAGAGTCAAGAGCTTGTTATTGCTTGGTTTTAAAAAAATATTATTAAAGACATGGCCAGGATGCATGCTTGACCCTTGTAAATAATGTTTTTTCCAGGTTGATTTTCTATATATACTGGTACTCAGACTCAAGTTGGCATGAATGCTGATCTTCACATCCAAGAAATCAATAGTGTCTCTCAAAGATTTAACTTTGAATTCCAAAAATCCCATACTACGATTGAGATATTCAGTGAATTCATCCAGTTGGCTTTCATTACCCTCCCATAGGATAAAGATGTCATCCACAAAATGGCCATAATACTTCAGATGACTATACCATGGGTTAAAATGACTCATATTCTTCTCTTTTTCCCATTGGGCCAATACCAGGTTCGAATAGCTGTTTGCACAGGGGGTGCTCATTGCTACCCCCATGTCTGTAGAAAGAATTCCGAACCATAAACAAAGACATTAGTTTCCAATACAATTTCCAACACAATACAAGTTCCAACAATAGGCATATGAGATCAGCATTGAACCCTGCTTGATGCAGGAAGGAGCGAATTGCCTCTATCCCATATTCATTGGGAATGACCATAAAAAGGCTGGTAATGTCCATGGTGACTAACAAGATCTCATTACCCCCAGTTCTTGCCATGTCTCTTCTAGGTGTGATATAAAAATGACCAGTATTTGTTTGATGGTCTGAAGAAGCTCCCATGTGAAAGTGCTTACCAGTTTTAAAATAAAACAGAATTTACTATTTATGGTGGACTATTTTTATGGACTGCATGGTTCGTGGACTGCTCTGCTTTTGATTATATTTATTATTTGCCTTTTTCCTTTGAGCAGTACCACATTTGCCATGCATTGTGTGTTATTGTGCTTTTTATTCTGATTTGTTCATTTTTATATCACACCTAGAAGGGACATGGAAGAAAGGAATCTACAAGATGTAGAAATGGATTACAGAAACAGTAGACCTGCAAAGATGACTCGGAGTATTCCAGACAGGTTCCTTGCCTGTATTAGATCGTAAAGCCACCCTTTGATGGCCCATGATGTCATATCCGGTGAGACGACAGCTCACATTGATCCAGTGCAGTTGGAAATGCTGAAAGAAGCAATGGATAAACTAGAGAAAGATCTTTTGAAATTAAAGCGGCTCCAAACGCAACGGCAAAATTTTTAGGTGTGCCTCTCTAGGAAGATCGTACCAAGAGGTCTTAGAGTCTTGAAGATGTCAACTTGCCATATGCAGCATCCAGATTTATTGGCCAAATGGCAGCTGTTGAATCTCGAGGTAAGCGCTAAGTATATGGCTCTCCTCGTAGATTATTTTACACCAGAGGAAGAGTTGTTAAGAGCTTCTGTTAAAGAACAACAGTCTGCGCTTTATAACAAGTATCCTATTAGTTTAATAGATCGCATTCTTGAAGGGCTACTTGGTGGTGTAGTAGTCTTCGAGAGAAGACTTTTGCAACAGAAAAAGGATAATATAGACAGAGATACATGGGATTTTCAGAATGGACATGTTTATACATGGCCCAGGGCAGAAACGGCACATCATGTATGGGAACATGAGGCAATTAATGCCTCACCAAGTCTAAATATACCTGAAACTACTAAAGCTACTACTATCCCCATACAACGGGATAAGGCTGGGACATTGTATAATACACATAATTTACCAAATCAAGCTCCGGTATTATCGGAGCACACTGATATTTCCCCATCTAGCATTGACAGTGTAATATCTGAAGGTAGTGGGCATACATATATAGGAGATGTAAGGCCTAAAACTATGCAAGCCTTGCACATTGTACCACCTGTGATACCCTCTACCTCCAATATAGCTTCCTACCCCCAGTTCCCTTTACCCATCAGTGGGGAGAAAGGACCTGCAAGAACTCGGTCCATGAGTCGGGGGAGGCAGAAGCGCAAACTTTCAACAGAGAGACAGTCGAATCAAACCATCAAAAATATGTGGAGTCAAGTGGGGACTCTTTAATCTGGAATCTCTCTAAGAAAATTCTTAGTCAAGAAGAAATGTCTGTTTTAAATAAAGGATTAATCTTTATTCCATCTAGGGCCAGTGACCAAACTGAAACAATGATTGATCTAAAATGTTTTAGTAGGAATGTTATGCTTAAACTGGAATTTGGCAATTCATTAGATAATGCAGTGAACAGTTTTAGAAAACCTAGCTTGTATATGCCTACAGCCTAACCCACATCCACTAGTTGAAGTCTTTAATAAAATGGTGAAAGATGATGTACATAAGTTCTATGATGATAAACGGTTGAACAATTTGAATAGAAAGGTGAAGTATAATTTGAATTATAAAGAATGACTTGCTTTGAAATGTTTGTAAGAGGATGATTCCATCATGATAAGGCCTGCAGATAAGGGAGGCCCTATAGTTTTGATGGATAAAAGTAGTTATTTTGAAAGTGTGATTATTATGTTAAGTAATGATCTTTTTTATCATCAGATTGATTTGGATAGGGTACATTTCTTACAGGGGTGTATCCTATCTATGCTGGAAGATTTATTGAAGAGTGAGTTGATAAGTCTAGAACTATATAAGTTTTTGAAAGTTGAATACCCTTTGTTGCCCTCCATACAAGGTTTCCCTAAAATCCATAAGGATGGTCAAAATCCCCCAATGAGACCCATAGCTGTTGGAAAAGGGTAGGCTACTGAGCCTGTCTCCCTGTATGTGGAAAAATGGTTACAACCTATCTTGGATAACAATATATTCATTTTGAAGGATACTAAGCAATTTTTGATGGATCTATATGATTATGGGAACTCTTTGGAACTGGATTTTGAGTTTTATTTTGTTACATTGAATGTACAGTCCCTCTTTACCATTATACCCAATGCCTTAGGAGTTCAGTCCATACATAAATACCTACATCGACATAGTCACTATGAGAAAAAACAAGTAGATTTAATATGTTTGTTCTTGGAGACAATTCTATTGAACAATGTGTTCACCTTCGAAGATAATATATGCCTACAGAGGGATGGCATAGCTATGGGCACTTCTTGTGCCAATAGCTATGGCAACATGTTTATGGCACTATGGGGAGAGGGAGTATTATTTAAGATGAATTTATACTTAAGACATGTTAAGTTCTGTTGATGTTTTGCTGATGATCTCTTCCTTTTATGGGAGGGTACATCTATTGACTTGACATTTTTCCTGGTACAACTTAATGGAATGTATGAGTTTTTGAAATTCGCCATGAATTATTCTCAAACCAAGACTGAATATCTGGATGTGTATGAGGAAAGGTTGAACAATGGTTTAATTAATACTGGGGTGTATAGGAAACAATGCTACAGGAACACCTTTTTACATAGAAGTAGCATGCATCCCCAGTATACCTTCAAGAATGTCATTACAGGACAAATGATGAGAGCCTCTAGACTGAACTCCTCTGTTGAGGGGTTCAATAATTAGTTGACCATACTGAGAGATAGGCTTGTAAATAGGGGCTATGGTTCCTTTGAGGTAGATAAGAATCTTTATGGGATTGGTGATTTAAGGCAAGATACAGCTGGACCTTATTATTCCTATAATGTTGAACCCATTGATCGTCCTAAGGATGTTTCTTAACCAAATGTTATGAATGTTCCGATGTATTTAACCATAGATATTAAGCCAATTATGGCTATTATTAAGAAAAATTGGCGTGTTTTAACCAATGACCCAGTGGTTAAAAAGGAGGTAGGGGAGTACACTAGTTTTTTGTTCAAAAATAAACGTAACCTGAAAAGAACTTTATGTTATCCGAGAGATAGAGGTAGATCTCCTGAATGTATGAAAGGTACTCATCCATGTGGGAGCTGTAATTTCTGTGATTACTTGGATACAACAGGAATTTTTGTACACCCCGATATAGGACAGCACTTTCACTTTGAAATCAGTGCAGACTGCAGAACTTCACATGTGGTCTACTTGGCTAAGTGTGTGACCTGTGGGTCATTTTATGTTGGGAAAATAGATAGGCTTTTAAGAGACAGAGTTAGGGAACATTTCTATAATATTAGAGTTAGATAACAAACCAATGCCCTATCCAAACATATTATGGCACACAGGGATGATCATACTTTTAGATTTTTGGTAATGGATTTGGTTAAACCCACAGTACGGGAAGGTGATATAAGAAACCTAACCAAGAGCAAGGAGGTTAGGTAGATTTTAAGGCTTAGGGCATATAGGGGTATGGGCTTGAATGAGAGAGCTTTCATTAAGCCCACACTAAAATATAGGATACTCTCCGTAAGGTAACCCTAAGATGACATATTTTTATTTTTATTTGTTTAAGAATTATTATAATTTTCCTCATATGTTTATATATGATTTCTATTTTTGCATATATTCAATTTTATAATAGTTATTTCTATGGTTTATATACCTGCTATTAGTGCTGAAGTGTGCATGATTATGTGATTCTACTTTAAATTAGTACATTTGGATTGTCTAATACAAACTGATTGGCTAATGCACACTAGTTATATGAATTTGGACCAGTATTTGTTTGATGGTCTGAAGAAACTCCCATGTGAAAGTGCTTACCAGTTTTAAAATAAAACAGAATTTACTATTTATGGTGGACTATTTTCATGGACTGCATGGTTCGTGGACTGCTCTGCTTTTGATTATAGTTATTATTTGCCTTTTTCCTTTGAGCAGTACCTCATTTGCCCTCCACAGTGCTATTGTGCTTTTTATAATTTCAATCTTGTCCTCACTAAAGGCAAACTTCTTCTTCTTGCTGATACTTTATCCACATTCCCCAGAAATACCACTGAACAGCATGAAAATAAGAATCTTGAGTTGGAAGTCATGGAAGTGAGAAATTTTTCTTCCACACATCTTGATGAGCTTAGATGTCATACAGCCTCAGATCCATTTCTTCAGAGGCTCAACCACTTTATCAGTCGAGGATCACCATCAAATCAATCTTGTTTACCTCATGACCTGAAACCTTATTTTCCTTTCAGAGATGAGATTTTGTTTGACAATGGTATCATCATGAAAGATCCAAAAACTCATTGTTCCAAAGTCCTTACAACAAGAGTATATTACCATTTTGCATCGTGGCCACCCAGGAACTGATTCTACCAAAATAAGTAGAGAAGTAGAGAGAACTACTACTTTGGCCTTCTATGTCAAGGGACATTGAAAGAGCACTTTCATCTTGTTCTATATGTAATAGTACTAAGCCACGTCAAAAGAAAGAACCACTTCAGCCAAACCAGTTTCCTGAACTACCTTGGTTGACAGTAGCTACAGACATTTTTGAATGGAATGGTCAACATTACTTGGTGTTAGTCAACTCTTATTCAAATGTATTTATTTATTGTATTTATTTAACATTTGTTTACTGGGAGAGTCAGACTTGGAACGAAGCCAATTTTCAGTGGAGGCATGGGGAGAAACGCTCTAGATGTATGTCTTTGAATTGCAGGAGGAAACTGGAGCACCCGGAGGATACCCACAAGAACTCAGGGAAGACATGCAGACTCCACACAGAAGGCACCCCAGCCGAGAATCAAACCAGAGAACCTCTTGTTGTGAGGGGTCAATGCTACTGCTGCACCACTGTGCCATCCAAATTGGTTTGAGACTGACCTACTTCCTAATCTAGCATCCAGTACTGTCATTACTAAGTTAAAGCATAATTTGTCAGTCCATGGTAGTCCACACAAAGTTATTTCTGACAATGGTACACAGTTTACAAGCCAGCAGTTCAAAGAATTTGCTGAAGAATGGGACTTTACTCATGTTATGAGTAGCCCACAATACCCACAGACAAATGGTTTGGCAGAATGTACAGTTCAAAGTGTGAAACCAATACTACAGAAGCCAAAATGAGACAATAGTGATGTTTTCTTGATTCTCTTGAATCTCAGAAATATTCCTCATGATAAACATCTTGGTTCACCTGCACAGAGACCTCTGTCAAGACAAACCAGAACCACACTTCCAATCAACAGTAATGTATTGGTTCCATGTGTCAAGAACAACAGATCAGCGAAAGCCCATCTGTTGAAGAAGCACTAATCCCAGAAGTCCTATTATGATAAGACCAGCAAACCGCTCAGTTCATTACGAGAAGAGGAGATAGTGATGATGCAGATGTCCAAAGGTTTTGATTGGATTGGTGTCATGAAATGTGTATGTCCAGAGCCGAGAGCATACATTGTGGAATCACTAGGGGTAGAGTTTAAGCAGAATCGGAAATATTCAGTCACAGTGTCCTAACCTGTATTGCAGTATCAAACCTATGAGAAAGATTCTAAATCTCAGAGTGAGTTATTCAGTGTTATAGTTACTGAGAAGAATCCCAAAACAACTTGAAACTGTTTGTTCTCCAATGACTGTCCCTGTTGCTAAACCTAGTTCTGATTACTATATCACTAGATCAGGTTGAATTGCCAGACCATGTTCCAGATACACAGCAACTCGGACATAAGGACATAAGTGTTGTGTTTGTTTCTTAGTGTCTATACAATTGCATGTCTTTTTCAGATGCCATTTTATCATGGTCAATTCATTAAAGAGGGAGGATGTAGATCAGTATGTATGTATACATTTAAGAAGCTTTCCATGGGCTTGCACAAGTGTATAAATACTGAGCACGTATGAGCCAGACTGCCATTTTGAAGTAACCTGT
Source organism: Protopterus annectens (assembly GCF_019279795.1). Classification (NCBI taxonomy): domain Eukaryota; kingdom Metazoa; phylum Chordata; order Ceratodontiformes; family Protopteridae; genus Protopterus; species Protopterus annectens. The sequence continues at coordinate 709,296,593 of NC_056726.1, forward strand.
TGAGATATAAGCATGCATGTCTGTGTAGTCTGTCAGTTAAACAGTTTGTTTATATTTTGCACTGCTGCTATCCATCCTGATGTGTTTCTGTGTAATAAAGCATATAAATGAACTACCCCGCTTATTTGTCTGCAATGGTAAACCAAGACGAGTGACACTTGGTTGTGTCGCATGCCTCTCAATCTCTTAGCAGAAGAAATCTGGGCAAAGACAAAAATACTGTGGGGCAAAGGAATGAACATAGGAACAGATTTTAAATATTATTCTTATGCACTTATAATGTTGCTAGAATTGAAGGTGTTGTGTTAGCATGCATTTTATGAAGGATATAAAGTCGAAAACTCCATTGTCAGTCATTACTTAGTGACTTCAATCCTCAATTATTAGCCAGAAAACCACAAATGTGTGAGGAGCAGCCCAAATATATGAGGCAAAAATCTGGACATTCAGGGAAAATATGGACAGTTGAGAGGTAAGGTACCTAGAAACAGAAAACATATGAAAGACAGAGAGTGAAAAATTCTACTGGACAGGGATTTTTACTGCCATACGGCAGCATTGTGTCTATTGTCCAGAGTGTCAATGGATTGCTGTATGAAGATTATTGCCAATTACTTGTAAAGATCTACTCTCCCTTTTGCTACCCTAAATCTGAACTACGTGTACTAGCGTGGCCCTACACGGGTTTACTGGACTGGGATCCTACAGTTAAAGGCTTCCCCAAATATACCTGGCTCAACCCTCCCAATTGTTTGTATTACCTATAGTTTCTACTGTGGTTGTGAACTTACTTAACTTGAACTAACCTTATGCAGTCTACCTACTGTTTTATAATATGCCTAGTCGCTCTATTTATGTAAATGATTTGCCTTGCCTAACTGTTTATGTGATTTATTGTGTTTATTACTAAGCTCCTTACCTGATAACCGGCCTACTTGTTTTGCACTGTATTATAATGTTGTATTTTTACACTTTTAACATTATCTAATCTTTTTCTTCTGCTTTTCCTCTTGCATAGCTATCCCTTGATTTCTCCCTGAGTTGTTTGTCTTGATTGGAAATCTCAACTACCCTTACTAGGATACTCTCTGACTGCTATCCCTGGAAAGTACAGGACAGTGCCCTTCTGTTATACCACTACCGCAAGCTTCCACGAAAGTATGTCTACCAATACCATCATGTATAGCTCATAACATAGTTACACTGCTAAGCTTTATTGTTTGCCCCAGCTTGCCTGCCAGCAGCAGCTCTCCCCTTCCACTCCTTATTACCTGTCTCCCTCTCCCTTTACACTGCTACCTAGCCTGCTCTCTCTCAGCTATTGTTCTGGTTCTACCTTGAAAGCCCCTGTGTATGCTCTCTGCACTTTTGACTCTTACATACTATATCCATTTTACCTGGATTCCTTTCTAACTACTTCCCCCATCGCTCCTTACCTATTTCTATCCCTGTCCTCCCTTTGAGGTACTCTCCTTTTCCTCTCCTCCCAGGTTACCTTCTCTTACCCTGACTTACCTAGCTTTCTCTGATACTTTTTCCTTCTTCTTTGTATCCGCTCCTAAGCCCTCAAGTGGCTCACTCCGCACGCCTCCCTAACCCCAATTCCCACCCACCCCCGGGGTCCTACCCTTATACTTCTCTAGTCCCTCCCCTAGACTTGCCAACTAATCCTTTTGTCATTACCACCACTCTAATCCCCTCCCCTCCACATTCTCCATATCCTCCTCCCTCATTTTCTCATTTACATACTAGCCCTCCTTACACTACTCTCACCTACTCTCTTCTACCACTATTACCTCTCTTTCTATATTTCCACACTCATTTCACCCCTCACCCTACCTCACATTTCATACCACTACCATACCTCCTGTCTCACTTCCTTACATCCCTTCTTTACATCACACACCCACACTTCCTCTAGACTACCCTAATCTGCAACTCTTTCCCTACAACCTACTCTCACATACTTACTCTCTAACATGAGTATTAATCTATCCACACTATTTTTACTCTTGATTCTACTCTTAACTACTCTTTACTCAACCTACCTCCTTACCTTTTTCGAGTATCCAATTCTCCTTCAGCAAACAAACTCACAGCCACACACTTCTTCCTTCTATACTTCTCTGAATTCTTTCTCCAATACCAATACTACCCCAAGATACCTCTTACCCAAATACCACAGGTACTCCCATCTCTCCTACACTTTACACTCTAACAAAAAAGTAAGGCCTCTAACCCTTCTTAGTATCAAAATCACATCTAAACCTATCAATCCCACCTTACAAGACGGTGACATTCATCCTAACCCTGGCCCCATACATCCTCCTACACAAACACCCAAACATGGCCCCAATACTACACTCCTCATAGGACACCTTAACATACGCAGTGTAAATAACAAAGTACCCTACCTTCACACCCTCCTAGATATACACAGCTTTGACATTCTCTGTCTCTCTGAAACCTGGCTAAAGCCAGCCACTAAAGATGCTGAAATTATACCACAAGGCTATAATATACTCAGGCTTGACCGTAACAAACGAAAGGGTGGTGGTGTAGCAATACTGTTTAAGAACCATCTTAATATCTCTACCCTACCAGCCTATCCAACCCAAGATAGTAAAGTGGAAGCCATCATATCAAAACTTCAACTTAATGCCAAAAAAGCCCTTTACATCATCTGCATCTACATACCTCCAGGAAACAACATACCAGTTGTAGAAGACTTTCTCAATTGGGTTTCCAACTACTACCCCCAAGAAACCATCATACTTGGTGACTTAAATATTGACTGGAATGCTATTAATAACGATAATCCCATCTCCCACATTAACCTAAACGGTTTCACCCAAACCATTACATCCACAACAAGAGTAAATAAGTTAAACAGAAAACAGACTATATTAGACTGGATTCTTATAAACAAACTTAATATCACTTATAATGTTGGGACCCTGCCTGATGACCTCAGTGATCACTGTTTAACATACATTGCAAGAGAAAAGTCTGATTATCTTCCCCCCCTTAATATAAGACAATTACGTTCCACTAAACACTTCAAAACCGACCTTTTTCAGAACGAACTCAGAACTTGCAACTGGAACCCTTTAAAAACTCTTCCACTTAATGAAGCAGTATTATTCTTTAATTCTACTTTCCTTTCTATTCTAGACAATCATGCCCCCGAACGCACTATTAGAATGAAATCTAATAAAGCCCCTTGGCTCTCAAATGAAACTAGAAAACTAATACTCTCCAAAAACAAGCTCCGGAACAAATGGAGGTCCCATAGAATCAGCTCTGATTTTCATCACTTTCGCCAACTTAGAAATTTTACCAAAAAAGCCATCCTCACAGATAAAAGAAAGTTCTACTGCAACCTACAAGAAACTAACCTACATAAACCCAAACAATTCTGGTCTTCTATTAATAGACTCCTTACTCCTGGTACTGCCAAAACTCCCTCCCCACTAAATGCCAACCCTGACACCCCCCTTCAAACTGCAAATACTTTTAACTCATTCTTCTCTGATACTATTCAATCTCTCGCTAGACAATTAAATACTAATAACTTTTATCCTCCTAACAATCACTTAAACTCTAACTGTAGCTTCTCTTTACAACCCATCTCTACTTCTACCATCTTCAAACTACTTCTCAAACTCAAACCGTGTACTCCCTCTGCTGACAAGCTCCCTCCCCTATTCTTACAGAAAGCAGCCAAAGAAATTGCTTACCCAATTTCTTTACTCATAAATAGAACCATCCAAGAAGGAACCATCCCTCATATCTGGAAAATTTCTCATATTATCCCACTACATAAAGGTGGTAACTCTATTGATTATTCCAACTTTAGACCTATTGCTCTTCTCTCTCCATTAGCAAAAATTATGGAGAAATGTATACATCAGCAACTGGTACAGTACCTATCTATTCACAATATTTTAGCTCACTGTCAGCATGGCTTTAGACCCCACCATAGTACTACCACTGCCCTCCTTTCCTTTGCAGATACCATTAACAGCAATCGCAACAAGAACCTACTCTCTTCTGCCCTATTCATTGACCTCTCTAAAGCTTTTGACATGGTCAACCACTCTTCTCTAATTAGCATTCTCAAATCCCTCTCATTTGACAGCCTTGCCATTAACTGGTTTACATCATACCTCAGTAACAGACAACAAGCCGTTCTTTGGGAAAACCATATCTCCTCCTTACTTCCCATTGCAATTGGTGTCCCTCAAGGCTCTATCCTTGGTCCTCTCCTGTTCTCCCTCTATATTAATGATCTCCACTCTGTAATTCCTCAAGCTACCTGCATTCAATATGCAGACGACTCTACTATCATTTGTTCAGCATCCACCTCCACTGATCTAACCACTCTAACTCAAAATACATTCAACACTGTAGAAACATGGTTTACTAGACGGTATCTACTTCTCAATGCCAAAAAAACCAAACTTCTCCTTTTCACCCCCACCACTCGTACCTCTCCACTTAACTTCTCTATCTACTCAAACAACAAAACTATCATCTCTCCTGACCCTACAACAAAACTACTTGGTATTACCATTGATAACAATCTCTCTTTTGACCAACACATCAACAACACTATCAAAACTGTTAACAGAAAAATTGGATCATTATACCATATAAAACCTTTTCTTACACAATCAACTAGAGCTACTATTGCTCACACCCATCTTATATCAACTCTCTTCTATGCCTCTCCTATCTTCACCAACCTTAAAAAAACTAACCTAAACAAACTAGCAACTTGCTATAATAACATTGCCCGCTTCGCCACTAGTAACCCTTTTAGAACACATCACTTCCTCAATTTGAAACAGTTAGGATGGCTGGAACTACAAAACTATCTTAATATTTCACAACTTACAATTGCCCACAAACTACTGTACCAACCTAGTAACACCCTTATACTTTCACAACTACTACTCCATTATAACAATCTCACCTCTCTTCGTTCCTCCTGTAAACTTATGACCAAACCCATAAAGGCCCACAACTTAGCTGGTGACTCTCTTTTCACCAATACTGTAGGTAGAGTATGGAATTTGCTGCCTACAGAGTTAACACTAATCTCATCCCTACCTCTCTTCAAACAACAAATCAAACTATATTACCAAAACCACTGGCTCTGTTCTTGTAGTACTCCAGGCTAACTTCCCTCTCCTTACTCTCTCCTTACCTTTTACCCTTCCTTCTGCCTGAAACCAAACTTCTACCCTGCTTCCCTTCCCCCTGTCCTCTTATGCTCTGACCTACATCTACTAGCTCTCCCACCTCGTCTTGACTGTCTTTTTTCTTCTCCTCTCTTACTTATGATTCTGGCCTTGTGCCCTATCTTCTCTTTCCTTCATACTCCTTCCACTTCCCTTCCCTTCTAGCTTTTACTGTAATCTTCTTAGCTGTTGCCTTACTGCATAACCTTTTATTTTAGGTAAACTGGCCTTGAAATCTACAGTACATTGTGTATGAATTTAAATTTTTGAGTTCCTTAAATGTATGCTAATTTTGACTACATAGTTGATTTAAATGTATATTTGTATGTGTAAGTCTTTATTAACAATTTGTCAATCTGTCTTGCTTATGTTATGTGTGGAGCTTTTCTCCCTGGGCCTCTACTGAAAATGGACATATATCCAGATAGACTAGCCCGGTCAACAAATGTAAAATAAATAAAATAAATACTGTCACCACCAAAAAAGTGAGATGCATTTCAACAGAATTGTCACAGATTTTGGAGGCATATTAGTAATGCCCGTTCAAAGGCACTGATACAACTAACCAATATTAGAATATATCTACCACCTGCAAGTCATACTTCTAATATAGCTTATGAGATACGTAAAGCATTAGGCCGAATGCTTATGTCAGGCAGGATGCCGATATCAAAAGAAATACTTTCACACTAAGGAACTGTTGCTGTCTATGTTTAAGGTCATGGGAGACATGATAATGATTAGAACTTGTATCTATAATCATTGATTTAATGAGACTCTTACAATACATGCTGTATCTGGTTATAGATGAGGGTGGGAAGAAGATGAATTTCTTGTAGTCCTATTTTTTGTTTGCAGTTACAGAAGGCTCCATACTTCCATAAGATTTACATCATTTATGTTATTGCATATCAAGTCTCACAGAAGGACACAAAACGGCAAATGAAAGCTAAGAAAAGGAGTATATTCCATTCTGTAGCATTACAGAGAGTATGAAAGAGATGTAGGTGAGGATGATCTGATCCAAACTGATATAAGTGTAACTGATATTGGTGGAGTGAAAGTCAGATGCAACAAATTGTTATTGACAAGGATACAACAATAAATTGTGTTGTCAGCAGTAGTCCAACAATAATAGAATATTAGGCTACTGCACATTCATTTTCATTGCTCCCTAATCTGTAGAGAGTAGAGAGTTAGAGAGTCATGCTGTATCTCATGGGCAAGGTGCTTTTTCTTTATGTTAAATTGTGTGGCATGTGTGAGAGTGCTTGTGTGTGTATGTGTGTGTGCCTGTGTCCATATGCCTATGAATGTGCAAGTGTATTTGTATACGTGGGTGGGGGCTGCACATTGATTTTATATATATATATATATATATATATATATAATCTATATATATATATATATATATATATATATATATATATATATATATAATCTATATATCTATATATATATATATATATATATATATATACACACACACACACACACACACACACACACACACACACACTCACACACACACACACACACACACGTATATTCATGTGTGCCTTTTCTGACTAATCTATGTTGTTGTGAAATAGGTGTTGATATTACTACATGCAGTTAATGTTGCTAGAAATTGATATGTTTGTCTTCAGTGCTATTATATTCACAGATGTTTTGCCAGACAAATGAATATACCAACTGGAAAAGATGGCACTCATCACTGCAATAGTATGAGACAAAAATGGATATCTTTAACTTAAATAGCAAAGTTCTGTTAATTTTTTTTTTCATGGGGAAAGAGATTTACTTCCTTGCTGCACAGCAATGAAGTGAAAAAGAAGAAAAAGAGATAAACAAAAAGGTTCAAAAAACAAAAAATAGAATTTGACAATGACACATTAAGGGAGGCAAACTATAATATTCTTCAATGAAAAAAGGAAATTTGAGTGGAATTTCAGTTTAACATTTGTATACTGGGAAAGTCTGAGTTAGAACAAGCCAATTTTCAGCAGAGGCCTGCGGAGAAACACTCCAGATCCATGTCTTTATAATCTGGGAGGAAACCGTTGCAAACCCACACGAACCCTGGGAGGATATGCAGACTCCACAAAGAAGGTACCCCAGCCAAGAATCAAACCAGAGAACCTCTTGCTGTGAGGCGACCACCCACAGAGGCCATCCAACTTTCTTCCTCAAACTCTCCAACTGCAGTTCCTCCTGTGTTGCTAGCCTTTTTGGATGCATTTTCTGCAGCCTCTAAGTGCCTTGACTCCCAACCTCCTGACCCCAAAAGGCCTGACAGATTTTATACGCTACCAGAGGATTGCAAATTCCTGTTTAAATACCCCTATGCAAACCTAGCAACAATTTCTGTGACTTCTGATAAGACCTCTAAAATGTTGCCTTCTCCTTCCCTTCTTCTCAGACAAGGAGAGTAAAGTTATGGAGAGGTTGGGGAAGAAAGTTTATGCATCAGACACTTTGGCCTTCAGAGCCATAAATTACCAGACCCATATGGTCAAATATTCTTTATCTGTTCCTTCTGATGCCATTAATCTAATTTCAGAGCTTCCAGGCTCTCCTACTAAGTCTCAGTTATCTTCCATTTTGAGCTCTTCAGCTCAGGTTACACAACATTCAATTAAGTGTAGCTATGATGCAGTGGAGGCATCTGCCAGAGCTGCTGCTTCAGGCTCTGTCCGCAGGAGGTACTCTTGGCTGAGACTGCAGCCCTTACTAGATGACATAAAGGCTAAAAGTATGGACGCACCTCTAGACTCGAAGCCCTTGTTTGGTACTTCTGCTGTAGAACTCTTTAAATCCTGACAAGAAATGGGGGAAAAAAGCTTCAAGATCTCAAGGACATTTTTGTGTCCACAATTCCCTGATTTCGGAGGAACAATCCCACTAAAACCCCATTTGTAAGGAAACCATCCAGACCTCCTTGCTCTAAGGGCAAAAGAGATGCTAGAAATCAGTACATTGCCAGGTCCTCTTCTTCTGCTGTTTAATGCCATATAAAGACAGCAAGGCATTCATAGAAATCCTGTGGGTCAGGATCGTCTGAAAACATTCAAATGCAGCTTAAATAGAATGTGGATTATTATTATCAACCATTTTTTCCCAAATTCTACATGGGATAGGCATGTTATGTTAACTGTTTTCATCTCTCTTGATTCAGTGACACTCTCCTAACTTCTTCAACAGTCATGTGTGACTGTCACTGGTCTTCTCTCAAACAAGCTATCCATCTCTTTGCTGGATATTCTCATTTCCACTTGCCTTCTTCCTGTCTCTCCCAAATCATCTTCATTGAATCATATTCTTCTTTCCTGCACATGTGCCCCTATCTAGAACATGATGGTATATAGTAAGTAGTTATATATGTATTAATGTCTTGTCGTATTAGGTCTATGTGATATCTGCACATCTGAGTCTGGAGATATGGAATTTCATTTAGTTTTTGCACTTGTCTGATTCTGAATGACAATAAAGTTTACTTTGACTTTGACTTTTGTAATCTGTTCTCTTTGACCTCCTCTACAAGTGTAGCTACTTTGGTTCTGCTCTGATGTTCCCATTTTTTGTCTCTCCCGCAGTATGTGCATCCTACCTCCCATCTCAGACACTTCATCTCATCTCCTCTAGCTTCCTCAGCTGCTGTGCCTTCACTGCCCAGATTTCTCTGCCATACAATAGTGCTGGCTCCACCACTGTTTTGTACACCTTACTTTTCAGCTTCTGTCACACACTACATCTGATAACTCAGTGCAAGTTGGCTGTAACCCTTCAGTTTCTAGCTTTGATCTCCTCATTCAGAGCACTTTTCCTCAACCACTGCCCCAGATATTTGAAGCTGTTAATCTCTTTCACAGTTTTCCATTTTATTTCAGTTTTTAGCTTCTTTTGATTTACACCATTTGCTGCCAAGTCTTGTCTGCACTCTCAGTTTCATCCCATTTCCCTTCAATTTTTAACTCCTTTCCCCCCATTATTTGAAGTTCTTATTCAGAGCCTGTTTTTAACGCCACATCATTCACATACAACAGCTTTATTGATCTGTCCCCTCCAACCTGTTTGTTAATACAGTCAATCACCAGTACAAACAGTAGTGGGCTCAGAGATGAACCTTAATCCACTGGGAATCTCTCTTTGAGTCTAAATACTGTTCATAATCATGTCCCTGGGTGGTTGTACTATACTAATTCTACTAATGTTTCCAGGACTTCAACCAATTGCAGTACTGCCCAAATCAGCTTCCTTGAGACCTTGTCATATGCTTTTCCAAGTCTAGGAATGCCCAGTTGGACTTTTTCCTCACTCCTGCCTTCTTCTCAACCATCTCTCACTGCAAACATCAGTCCAGTTGTGCTGTATCCTGATCTGTATCTGAAATGTTCATTTCCCATCTTACTTTTTACTACTCAGCATATTTATTTATCAGTCAACCTCTCTAGTACATTCATGCAGTGTGACAGGAGTTTGATAGCTCTGTACTGCTCACAGTTGTGAATGACCCTTTTGTTTTTTTACACTGGCACCAGAATGTTTAATCTCCCATCACATGGGATATGACTTGCTCTCTATACTGTTATGACTACTCTCTGGAGTATCCCCTAAGTCACTGACATCTTAATCATTTTTTCATGACCTCATTTGAACCTGCTGTTTTCCCTGGCTTCAGTTTCCTTGGTACTGTTCTAACATTACCTAGGGTAAGCTATTCTTCCTCTTTCATCATAGGCTGTGTCTGGGGTAGTACATGTTGTGTGGGATTTTCTTCATTCAGAAGCTGCTGGAAGTACTCCTTCCATCTGTTTTTGATGTGGATGATCGTTATCACTGTGCCTCTGCCTTGCAACTTACTGTAGCTTTTTTTTTCTTTTTTTTTTTTGCTGCCATCTGCTAAGTCACTTTTCAGAAGCTGCTAAAGTGTCTTTATATTGCAACTGCTCACTTAATGTCTTAGTTAGCCATCCAATATTCCTTCTTAGCTAGTCATTCTTTTCTATCTCTCACTTTTTCCTGAACCCCTTCATTTTTGAGATAATATACTGGACTTCTGAATTGCACTACCAGATTTCCTTATGTACCTTATTACGTCACACATGCCTGTTTTGAGATGCTGTCATTCTTCTTGATTCCACCTGTTTCTTCTGTTCCTTCTTCTTCTTCTTCTTCTTCTTCTTACTGAGGTGTTAGTGCCCTGATTATTTCCTTAAATGCTTGTGATTTTGCTCCAGTCAGTTTACAGATCTTCAGCTTAGTCTCTGTTGACCTTAGAGTTTTCTTTGACCACTTCCTGCAGCTAATTGTGTCCACCAGTAGCTTAACATGTGTGCTGACTGTTTCACTGGGAATGCAATCTATGATTCTAACTCAATGATCTTTCTTACTGGGAGTAAGCCTACCTGAGTTGCATGTTGGCCACTCTTGTATTGGATGCCGTGATTGTCTCCCTTACTGAACCGTGCGTTGGCTACAATCCAGCCATTTCACAGACAGAAGTCTAGAATGGCCTCTCCTTCTTTGTTAATGCTGCCCAACACACGTAGACACAGGCAGTCCTCATATTCTGTTCTGTCTCTCCCTATTTGAACACCCCATTATCATCACCAACTCATGCTGTCCTGTTTTATCTAGAAATACCTGTCTTGTTTAATGCAAGTCCTGCAACTGCTGTCTGAATACACTATTTTCCTCACTATCACAACCCTGCTTTGGTACATAGGCTGAAATTATAAATACTGCTCTATGTTTACACTGGATTCTGATTGCCATGAGTCTATCACTAATTCTGATGACATCCCTCACTGACTTCAGAAGACCCTCCCTCACCACAATAGACTACGGATCCCAAGCTAGGTGGCTTTGCTACACTGCCCTTCCATCTTGTCTCTTGGATACACATGATGTCCAGTTTCCTCGTTATCATCATGTTATCCACTTTCAAGCTGCTTACTGTCAGTAGAGCTATAGTGAGTGTAGCAATTCTTACTTTTTTTTTTAGCAGGATGAATGGTCTTATGACTAGCTTTCACTCAACAGAGCTATCCCAGACTACTCAGCCTGCAAGTAGGTTATTGACTCAGGGCTGCTGGGTTTGATGACAGGTGAATACTGACCAATACAGGCACATAAATCCCTCCCACCATTAGCATGAGATCCTCAACAAACGCCCTTCTGCATTTTTGGTGATATTAATCAATATGACTGAATCAAGTGGCAAGGGCTGAAATGAGGAGGAGTCTATGACCTGTGTTGACCTTTCTAGAGGACTCAACATGCCGCACTCATTTCTTGAGTGCTGCACTCCACACTCATTCCCTCTGCACTGCACACCCCACTCATTCCCTGATGCTGCACACCAACTCATCCCTGATGCTACACACCCCACTCATTCCCTGATGATGCACACTTTACTCATTCCCTGATGCTGTACAACCCACTCATTCCCTGATGCTGCACACCCCACTCATTCCCTGAGTACTGCACACCTCACTCATTCCCTGATGGTGTACAACCAGCTCATTCCCTGAGTACAGCACACCCCACTCATTCCCTGATGCTGTACAACACACTCGTTCCCTGATGCTGCACACCCCACTCATTCCCTGATGCTGTACAGCCCACTCATTCCCTGATGCTGCACACAAAACTCAGTCCCTGAGTGCTGCTCTCCCACTCATTCCCTGATGCTGCACACCCCACTCATTCCCAGATGCTGCACACCCCACTCATTCCCTGATACTGCACACCCCACTCATTCCCTTATGATGCACATTCTACTCATTCCCTGATGCTGCAAAACCCACTCATTCCCGGATGCTGCACACCCCACTCATTCCCTGATGTTGCACAATAAATTCAGTCCCTGATACTGCACACCCCACTCATCCCCTGAGTACAGCACACCCCACTCATTCTCTGATGCTGTACACCCCACTCATTCCCTGATGCTGCACACAAAACTCACTCCCAGATTGCTGTACACCCCACTCATTCCCTGATGATGCACACTCCACTCGTTCCTTGATACTGCACACCGCACTCAATCCCAGATGCCACACACCCAATTCATTCCTTGATGTTGCACACCCTACTCATTCATTGATGCTGTACATCCCACTCATTCCCTGATGCTGTACAACCCACTCATTCCCTGATGCTGCATACCCCACTCATTCCCTGAGTACTGCACACCCCACTCATTCCCTGATGCTGTACAACCCACTCATTCTCTGCTTCTGCACACCCCACTCATTCCCTGATGCTGCACTCCCCACTCATTCCCTGATGCTGCACACAAAATTAATTCCCTGAGTGCTGCACTCACCACTCATTCCCTGATGATGCACACACCACTCAACCCCTGATACTGCACACCCCACTCATTCACAGATGTTGCACACCCAATTTATTCCCTGGTGCTGCACACCCTACTCATTCCCTGAGTACTGCACACCCCACTCATTCCCTGATGCTGTACAACCTACTCATTCCCTGATGCTGCACACAAAACTCATTTCATGAGTGCTGCACTCCCCACTCATTCCCTGACTGCTGCCAACACCACTCATTCCCTGGTGCTGCACACCCCACTCATCCCCTGATGCTGCACACCCCACTCATCCCCTGACTGCTGCCAACACCACTCATTCCCTGGTGCTGCACACCCCACTCATCCCCTGATGCTGCACACCCCACTCATCCCTGATGCTAAACACCCCACTCATTCTTTGAGTGCTACACAGTCCACTCATTCCCTGATGCTGCACACCAAACACATTCCCTGAGTGCTGCACTCCCCACTCATTCCCTGAGTGCTGCAAACCCCACTAATTCCCTGATGCTGCACTCCCCTCTCATTTTCTGATGTTCCACACCCCACCCATTCCCTGATGCTGCACACCCCACTTATTTCCCGAGTGCTGCACACCCCACTTATTCCCTGATGCTGTGCACCTCATTCATTCCCTGATGCTGCACAGTCCACCCATTCCATGATGCTGCACACCACACCATTTCCCTGATGCTGCACACCCCATTCATTCCCTGATGGTACACACCCCACTCATTCTCTGATGCTGCAACACCCACTCATTCCCTGATGCTGCACACCCTACCCATTCCCTGATGCTGCACAACCCACTCATTCCCTGATATTGCACACCCCAATCTTTCCCTGATACTGCACACTCCACTCGTTCCCTGATGCTGCACACCTCACTCATTCCCTGATACTGCACACCCTACTCATTTCCTTAGTGCTACATACCTCACTCATTCCCTGATGCTGCACACTCTACTCATTCCCTGATGCTTTACAACCCACTCATTCCCTGATGCTGCACACCCCACTCATTCCTTGAGTACTGCACACCTCACTCATTCCCTGGTGGTGTACAACCAGCTCATTCCCTGAGTACTGCACACCCCACTCATTCCCTGATGATGTACAGCCCACTCATTCCCTGATGCTGCACACAAAACTCAGTCCCTGAGTGCTGCACCCCCACTCATTCCCTGATGCTGCACACCCCACTCATTCCCAGATGCTGCACACCCCACTCATTCCCTGATACTGCACACCACACTCATTCCCTTATGATGCACATTCTACTCATTCCCTGATGCTGCAAAACCCACTCATTCCCTGATGCTGTACACACCACTCATTCCCTGATGCTGCACACAAAACTCAGTTCCAGAGTGCTGCATCCCTCACTCATACCCTGATGCTGCACACCCCCAATCATTCCCAGATGCTGCACACACCACTCACTCCCTGATACTGCACAATAAAACTCATTCCCTGAGTGCTAGAACACCCACTCATTCCCTGATGCTGCACACCCCACTAATTCCCAGATGCTGCACACCCCACTCATCCCCTGATACTGCACACCCCACTCATTCCCTGATGATGCACACTCTGCTCATTCCCTAATGCTGTAAAACCCACTAATTCCCTGATGCTGCACACCCCACTCATTCCCTGAGTACAGCATATGCCACTCATTCCCTGATGCTGTACAGCCCACTCATTCCCTGATGCTGCACACAAAACTCATTCCCAGAGTGCTGTACACCCCTCTCATTCCCTGATGATGCACACTCCACTCATTCCCTGATACTGCACACCCCACTCAATCCCAGATGCCACACACCCAATTCATTCCTTCATGCTGCACACCCTACTCATTCCCTGATGCTGTACGTCCCACTCATTCCCTGATGCTGTACAACCCACTTATTCCCTGATGCTGCACACCCCACTCATTCCCCGATACTGCACACCCCACTCAATCCCTTATACTGCACACCCCACTCTTTCACAGATGCTGCACACCCAATTTATTCCCTGGTGTTGCACACCCTACTCATTCCCTGAGTACTGCACACCCCACTCATTCCCTGATGCTGTACAACCTACTCATTCCCTGATGCTGCAGACCCCACTCATTCCCTGACTGCTGCACACACCACTCATTCCCTGGTGCTGCACACCCCACTCATCCCCTGATGCTGCACACCCAACTCATCCCTGATGCTACACACCCCACTCATTCCCTGAGTGCTACACAGTCCACTCATTCCCTGATGCTGCGCACCAAACTCATTCCCTGAGTGCTGCACTCCCCACTCATTCCCTGAGTGCTGCAACCCCACTCATTCCCTGATGCTAAACTCCCCACTCATTTTCAGATGCCCCACACCCCACCCATTCCCTGATGATTCACATCTCACTCATTCCCTGATGCTGCACACACAACTCATTCCCTGAGTACAGCATATGCCACTCATTCCCTGATGCTGTACACCCACTCATTCCCTGATGCTGCACACAAAACTCATTCCCAGAGTGCTGTACACCCCACTCATTCCCTGATGATGCACACTCCACTCATTCCCTGATACTGCACACCCCACTCCATCCCAGATGCCACACAGCCAATTCATTCCTTCATGCTGCACACCCTACTCATTCCCTGATGCTGTACGTCCCACTCATTCCCTGATGCTGTACAACCCACTCATTCCCTGATGCTGCACACCCCACTCATTCCCTGATACTGCACACCCCACTCATTCACAGATGCTGCACACCCAATTTATTCCCTGGTGCTGCACACCCTACTCATTCCCTGAGTACTGCACACCCCACTCACTCCCTGATGCTGTACAACCTACTCATTCCCTGATGCTGCAGACCCCACTCATTCCCTGACTGCTGCACACACCACTCATTCCCTGGTGCTGCACACCCCACTCATCCCCTGATGCTGCGCACCCAACTCCTCCCTGATGCTACACACCCCACTCATTCCCTGAGTGCTACACAGTCCACTCATTCCCTGATGCTGCACACCAAACTCATTCCATGAGTGCTGCACTCCCCACTCATTCCCTGAGTGCTGCAACCCCACTCATTCCCTGATGCTAAACTCCCCACTCATTTTCTGATGCCCCACACCCCACCCATTCCCTGATGATTCACACTTCACTCATTCCCTGATGCTGCACATGCCACTCATTCCCTGATGCTGCAACCCCCCACTCATTCCCTGATGCTGCACACCCTACCCATTCCCTCATGCTGCACATGCCACTCATTCCCCGAGTGTGGCACACCTCATTCATTCCCTAATGCTGTGCACCTCACTCATTCCCTGATGCTGTACAGTCCACCCATTCCATGATGCTGCACACCACACCATTTCCCTAATGCTGCACACCCCATTCATTCCATGATGCTACACACCCCACTCATTCCCTGATGCTGCAACCCCCACTCATTCCCTGATGCTGCACACCCTACCCATTCCCTGAGGCTGCACAACCCACTCATTCCCTGATGCTGCACACCTCAATCTTTCCCTGATACTGCACATCCCATTCATTCCCTGATGCTGCACATCTCACTCATTCCCTGATACTGCACACCCCACTCATTTCCTGACTGCTATATACCCCACTCATTCCCTAATGCTGCACACCCCACTCATTCCATGATAGTGCACACCCCACTCATTCCCTGATATTGCACACCCTACTCATACCCTGAGTGCTGCACACACCACTCATTCCCTGATGATGCACAATCTACTCATTCCCTGATGCTGTAGAACCCACTCATTCCCTGATGCTGCACCCCAATCATTCCCTGAGTACTGCACAGCCCATTCATTCCCTGATGATGTACAACCAACTCATTCCTGAGTACTGCACACCCCACTCATTCCCTGATGCTGCACACCCACTCATTCCCTGATGCTGCACACAAAACTCAGTCCCTGAGTGTTGCACCCCCCACTCATTCCCTGATGCTGCACACCCCACTCATTCCCAGATGCTGCACACCCCACGCATTCCCTGATACTGCACACCCCACTTATTCCCTGATGATGCACACTCTACTCATTCCCTGATGCTGTAAAACCAACCCATTCCCTGATGCTGCACACCCCACTCATTCCCTGAGTACAACACACCTCACTCCTTCCCTGATGCTGCACACCCCACTCATTCCCTGATGCTGCACACAAAACTGAGTTCCGGAGTGCTGCACTCCCCCACTCATTCCCTGATGCTGCACACCCCATTCATTCCCAGATGCTGCACACCCCACTCATTCACTGATACTGCACACCCCACTCATTCCTGGATGATGCACACTCCACTCATTCCATGATACTGCACACGCCACTCAATCAAAGATGCTGCACACCCAATTCATTCCTTCATTCTGCACACCTTACTCATTCCCTGATGCTGCACACCCCACTCATTCCCTGATGTTGCACACCCCACTCTTTCCTGATGCTGCGCACAAAACTCATTCCCTGAGTGCTGCACCCCCCCCCCCACTCATTCCCTGATGCTGCAATCCCCATTCAATCCCTAATACTGCACACCCCACTTATTCTCAGATGCCACACACCCAATTCATTCCCTGGTGCTGCACACCCTACTTATTCCCTGAGTACTGCACACACCACTCATTCCCTGATGCTGTACAAACTACGCATTCCCTGATGCTGCACACTCCAATCTTTTCCTGACACTGCACACCCCACTCATTCCCTGATGCTACACACCTCAATCATTCCCTGATACTGCACACCCCACTCATTTTCTGAGTGCTGCATACCCCACTCATTCCCTGATGCTACACACCCCACTCATTGCCTGATAGTGCACACCCCACTCATACCCTGAGTGCTGCACACCCCACTCATTCCCTGATGATGCACACTCTACTCATTCCCTGATGCTGTACAACCCACTCATTCCCTGATGCTGCATACCCCACTCATTCCCTGAGTACTGCACACCCCATTCATTCGCTGATTGTCTACAACCAACTCATTCTCTGAGTACTGCACACCCCACCCATTCCCTGATGATGTATATCCCACTCATTCCCTGATGCTGCACACAAAACCCAGTCCCTGAGTGCTGCACCCCCCACTCATTACCTGATGCTGCACACCCCACTCATTCCAAGATGCTGAACACCCCACTCATTCCCTGATACTGCACACCCCACTCATTCCCTGATGATGCACACTCTACTCATTCCCTGATGCTGGAAAACCGACTCATTCCCTGATGCTGCACACCCCTGAGTACAACACACCCCACTCATTCCCTGAAGCTGTACACCCCAATCATTCCCTAATGCTGCACACCCCACTCATTCACAGATGCCACACACACAATTCATTCCCTGGTGCTGCACACCCTACTCATTCCATGAGTACTGCACACCCCACTCATTCTCTGATGCTGTATAACCTACTCATTCCTTGATGCTGCAGACTCCACTCATTCCCTGACTGCTGTACACACCACTCATTCCCTGGTGCTGCACACCCCATTCATTCTCTGATGCTGCACACCCCACTCATCCCTGATGATACACACCCCACTCATTCCCCAAGTGCTACACAGTCCACTCATTCTCTGATGCTGCACACCATACTCATTCCCTGAGTGCAGCACTCCCCATTCATTCCTTGAGTGCTGCACACCCCACTCATTCCCTGATGCTTCACTCCCCACTAATTTTCTGATGCTCCACACCCCACCCATTCCCTGATGCTGCACACGTCACTCATTCCCTGATGCTGCACACCCCACTCATTCCCCGAGTGCTGCACATCCCCCTCATTCCCTGATGCTGTGCACCTCACTCATTCCCTGATGCTGCACACTCCACTCATTCCCTGATGCTGCACACCCCACTCATTCCCTGATGCTGCACAGTCCACCCATTCCATGATGATGCACACCACACCATTTTCCTAAAGCTGCACACCACATTCACTCCCTGATGCTACACAACCCACTCATTCCCTGATGCTGCAACTCCCAATCATTCCCTGATGCTGCACACCCAACCCATTCCCTGATGCTGCACAACCCACTCATTCCCTGATGCTGCACACCCCAATCTTTCCTGATACTGCACACCCCACTCATTCCCTGATGCTACACACCTCACTCATTCCCTGATACTGCACACCCCACTCATTTTCTGAGTGCTGCATACCCCACTCATTCCCTGATGCTGCACACCCCACTCATTCCCTGATAGTGCACACCCCACTCATTCCCTGATACTGCACACCCCAGTCATACCCTGAGTGCTGCACACCCCACTCAGTCCCTGATGATGCACACTCTACTCATTCCCTGATGCTTTACAACCCACACATTCCCTGATGCTGCACACCCCACTCATTCCCTGAGTACTGCACACCCCATTCATTCCCTGATGGTGTATAAACAACTCATTCCCTGAGTACTGCACATCCCACTCAATCCCTAGTGTTCTACAAACAACTCGTTCCCTGATGCTGCACACCCCACTCATTCCCTGATGCTGTACACCCCACTCATTCCCTGATGCTGCACACAAAACTCAGTCCCTAAGTGCTGCACCCCAACTCATTCATTGATGCTGTACACCCCACTCATTCCCAGTTGCTGCACACCCCACTCATTCCCTGATACTGCGCACCCCACTTATTCCTTGATGCTGCACACTGTACTCATTCCCTGATGCTATAAAACTGACTCATTCCCTGATGCTGCACACCCCACTCATTCCCTGAGAACAACACACCAAACTCATTCCCTGAAGCTGTACACCCCACTCATTCCCTGATGCTGCACACAAAACTCAGTTACAGAGTGCTGCATTCCCCCACTCATTCCCTGATGCTGCACATCCCACTCATTCCCTGATGCTGCACACCCCACTCATTCTCTGATGCTGCACACCCCACTCATTCTTTGATGCTGCACATCCCAATCTTTCCCTGATACTGCACACCCCACTCATTCCCTGATGCTGCACACCTCACTCATTACCTGATACTGCACACCCAACTCTTTTCCTGAGTGCTGCATACCCCACTCATTCCCTGATGCTGCACACTCCAGTCATTCCCTGATAGTGCACACCTCACTCACTCCCTGATACTGCACACCCCACTCATACCCTGAGCGCTGCACACCCCACTCATTCCCTGATGATTCACACTCTAGTCATTCCTTGATGCTGTACAACCCACTCATTCCCTGATGCTGCACACCGCACTCATTCCCTGAGTACTGCACACCCCAAACATTCCCTGATGGTGTACAACCAACTCATTTCCTGAGTACTGCACACCCCACTCATTCCCTGATGCTGTACAACCAACTTGTTTCCTGATGCTGCACACCCCACTCATTCCCTTATGCTCTACACCCCACTCATTCCCTGATGCTGCACACAAAACTCAGTCCCCGAGTGCTCACACCCCACTCATTCCCTGATGCTGCACACCCCACTCATTCCCAGATGCTGCACAACCCACTCATTCCCTGATACTGCACACCCCACTCATTCCCTGAAGATGAACACTCTACTCATTCCCTGATGCTGTAAAACCAACTCATTCCCTGATGCTGCACACCCCACTCATTCCCTGAGTACAACATACCCCACTCATTCCCTGATGCTGTACACCCCACTCATTCCCTGATGCTGCACACAAAACTCAGTTCCGGAGTGTTGCATTCCCCCACTATTTCCCTGATGATGCACACCCCACTCATTCCCTGATGATGCACACTCCACTCTTTCCCTGATACTGCACACCTCACTCATTCCCATATGCCGCACACCCAATTCATTCCTTGATACTGCACACTTTACTCATTCCCTGATGCTGCATACCCCACTCATTCCCTGAGTACTGCACACCTACTCATTCCCTGATGCTGTACAATCCACTCATTGCCTAATGCTGCACACCCCACTCATTCCCTGATGCTGCACACCCCACTCATTCCCTGATGCTGTACACCCCACTCATTCACAGATTCCATATTCCCTGGTGCTGCACACCCTACTCATTCCCTGATGCTGCACAACCCACTCATTCCCTGAGTGCTGCACACCCCACTCCTCCCTGATGCT
The DNA here is from genome assembly GCF_019279795.1 of Protopterus annectens. Lineage (NCBI taxonomy): Eukaryota > Metazoa > Chordata > Ceratodontiformes > Protopteridae > Protopterus > Protopterus annectens. The sequence goes on from NC_056726.1 coordinate 709,317,314, forward strand.
ACACACCCCACTCATTCCCTTAGTGCTACACAGTCCACTCATTCCCTGATGCTGCACACCAAACTCATTCCCTGAGTGCTGCACTCCCCACTCATTCCCTGTTGCTGCTTTCCCCACTCATTTCCTGATGCTCCACACCCCACCCATTCGCTGATGCTGCACACCCCACTCATTCCCTGATGCTGCATACCCCACACCTCCCTGATGCTACACACCCCACTCATTCTGAGTGCTACACAGTCTACTCATTCCCTAATGATGCACACCAAACTCATTCCCTGGGTGCTGCACTCCCCATTCCTTCCCTGAATGCTGCACACCCCACTCATTCCCTGAGGCACACCCCACTCATTTCCTGATGCTCCACACTCCACCCATTCCCTGATGCTGCACACCCCACCCATTCCCTGATGATGCACAACTCACTCATTCCCCGATGTTGCACAACCCACTCATTCCCTGATGCTGCATACCCCAATCTTTCCCTGATAATGCACACCCCACTCATTCCCTGATGCTGCACACCTCACTTATCCCCTGATACTGCACACCCCACTCATTCCCGGAGTGCTGTATACCCCACTCATTCCCTGATGCTGCACACCCCACTCATTCCCTAATACTGCACACCCCACTCATTCCCTGAGTGCTGCACACCCCACTTATTCCCTGATGCTGCACACCCCACTCATTTATAAACCACAAACCAAGCAGCAGGAATATAATAAAATACCACAATGAAGACCAGATAATCCACTTTAATAAAAGCAATCAAACTCTAGCTCCTCGTCTTCCAAAAAGCCTTCCTGGTGTAAAATGCAATAAAAGACACTTGCCTTATATACAAAAAAAAATTCCCTTAAACAATTACAATTAATTAATCATTCAATTAAATACAATTATATTAAATATTTCCAGCAGCATTCTGTATTAAGCCCTCTAGGGGTCAATGTAGATTATTTTAAAATAAAGAGAGCTTCTTTACACAAAAGGTTTCTTGTCAAATTCTCATTTGTAGGTAAACATTCTACCTTTTTCATTATAGCCACTTTTATACCTTCAGGATCACTATTGGGACAATACTTAGAATGTTGGACTAGAGGGCATTCAAGTTTCCCAGATTTAATGTCTCTCAAATGTTCTTGTAATCTGGTTTTGAAAGCCCTCTTAGTTTGCCCTACATAAAATAAACCACATTAACATCTAATACCATATATTACATATTCTGTAGAGTATACTAGCTTTAAAAGATATTCCATTTATATATTCAAATGATTTAATAACATACCTAAACTAATACACCTATTACAAGCAAAGGCTCCATAGTTACAAATCCCCTGACCTAAAATATCACTTGTTCTCTTAAATTTATTATGAACAACAATATCTTTAATACTACAACCTCTCTTATATAAAAACATGGGAATTTTATCTATAATACCTTGAAAATCCTTGTATTTTAACAAAACATCCCAGTAATACAACAGCATTTTCTCTATTTCTAAACTCAAAATATTATAAGTAGTAACAATAAAAAGCCTATTATTCAAATCTTTCATATTTTTATCCATATTGAGGAAGCCTCTATTCATTTCTTGTCAACCGTTATTTGTCACACTTAATTCTACCTTATGCAAAGCATTGTTTACAACAGTTTCATTGTACCCCTATCAAGAAACAAATTAGTAGTGGATCTAAATTCTTCCCTCATTTTTCTCTCATCACTACATAACCGGGAAATTCTCAAAATTTCACTGTAAGAAAGTGACTTGATAGTGTGAGGGGGATGGCAACTACTCCCTAACAAAAATTGGTTGAACTTATTAAACTTTCAATGTATACTGGTATGTAGAACCATCTACATTACCTTGAAGATGTAAATCCAAAAAAAAGACTGTAGACCCATACTGCAGGCCATAAAATTTAATATTGAATCTATTCTGATGTAATTCATAAATAAATTCAAGTACTTGGTCCTTGCCATCCTGACATAAAAAAATGAGGTCATTAATGAATCTCAAGTATTTCAATACATAACGTCCATAAAATTCAGTTCTATATATGCACTCTATTTCTAACATCCCCATGAACAGATTTGTATACATTGGTGCGAAAGGAACACCCATTGCCGTCCCTTATAATTGATGGTATATAACTTCCTCAAATTCAAAATAATTATGGACTAAACTAAAATAAGCTAATTCCATAATATAATTCACAGGGGGAGTATCACCCAAGTACATTTTTAAGCCCTCCATACCATATTCATGTTTAATGTTGGTATATAAACTTTTAACATCTATTGTCACCCAATACATCTGTGGACTCCACTTTATTCCTGCTATTTTATCTAGAAAATCAAAGGATCCCTAATATAGGAAGGTAAATGTATAACTGCCTGCAACAAGTAGTTATGTAAGGGTCTGTATCAGTTCATCGAAACGTCTGAACACCATATGTTTGAACTTCAAACCACGAACTGCAAAAACATCAAAGTCTTAAAACCGCGATTTTTTTCCCAGGCAAAAAAATCGTTGTTCCAAGAAACACACCACACCAAAACAACATCAATCCACACACATACACTCAAAATTCTACATCTAACCCTACACTAAACTGTACATACACTACTACCTATCCACTTACCTTACCCAAACCCGAACACTAAAGTCTGTCACTATCACACAATCATCTGACCCGCGCCCTAACCCTAACTCGCCTATCCCGCCCTAACCCTAAAGTCTTTCACTATCGCACACCCACCTCACCCACACCCTAATCCTAACTCACCTAACCCACTCCCTAACATCCACACAATCACCCACTTACCTGAACCCGACCCGTAACTTTCCACCACAGTCCTGATACTCGCAAAGCCACAGAAACAGCCCACCGAATTCTTTCCCTAGGAAAGAATTCGATGGGCTGCAGCTTCGCGATTACCAGTGTTCAAACTTTATAGTTTGAACATCTGGTATTCGATATTCAGCCATTTCGACAGACCGATATAAACCCATTATGTAATATCATCCTTAAATTATGTAAAAAATAATTACAGGCTGAGACAGTAGGTCTGCCAGGGGGATGGAAAACATTTTTATGTATTTTAGGTAGGCAATAAAAATAAGCCATATCAACATTATCTGACAAAAATGTATTCTTAACATCATTGTCCAACCAATAACCTTATCTCAAGCCTTTACTTAACATGTGATGATAATTATCAATAGCCTAGTAATATTGTTTAATATCCACAACTTTATACACCTCCGTCATCCAATAAGGTATGACATATGGATAAATACTGAGAATAAATGCATAATAACAATACAATTCCCTTTATCTGAGGGCTTAATTATTAAATCATTCTATTTAGTAAAATATATCAAAGCCTGCCAAGATTATAATTGACATAATTCTGTTTTCCTTTAAATTCAAACAACACTTTTTCCATTGCAAACTCAACCATTGAATAACATTTTTGTATCCCCTCATGTTTAAAAGGTGGAACAAAATAACTGCTGTTTGAAACAATATCAGTGTTCACTTTACAATAAGCATTTACATCTCCAGATAAGGGTAGACAAACAGGATAGAAAAGATTCATCAGAATCTACATTAACTCATTCCCTGATGCTGCTGCCAATAGCACCATCAATTCTGAATGAGTTTAAGGTGGAAACACCCATCATGTTATTTTCTCATAGAGACATGGGGTGAACATACAAACTTCACAGAAGTATTGGCCAGAGGACTGGCTCAAACGTTTGGGCATGTGGATAAAACAATCAATTCGTCAAACTGAGATGTAAGAAAATTTGTAGTAAGAAGCAACAATGTCTTCTTTGTAATGTCAGAAAGGACTAAAATAATTAATCACAATATAATCACCAATCCATGGAATGAAAGTCTGAAGTCTTACTGAATCCCTGAAGTTAAAAAGGTGGCTATCATTATAGTGATAAAGATGGTGCACTTGGAATTTCTGAGGACATCACAACTAAGTGGTGTAGCCTTAGGATGCTGGAGGCAGACTTGGTTTGCAGAATCAAGGTTCTATGAATATTTTTGAAAATGTTTTGAAATATCCTGATCTGATGCCTCATGGCCTTGACAACAGGATACTAACAGGTTTCTTGATGGAGCAAGTTATGACATTAAAGCATTTCTGTCAAGGACCCCCCCCCCCACACACACACACACACACCAGTGCTACTTATATGTACAAACTCTTGGATCCCTGATCCTTAGAAAAGAGTGGATATCCCAAGATACAGCAACCTTGAACTCAGTAAGTATTCACAATAGTCACAGCTGCTATCTTACATTTCCAGGGAATAGAGTTGTGATCACTGCACTTTTCAACAGAAACTTTGATGCACAACTGTGTTGCTGCACTTTCTATAATGCATACTCTGCCAATTATAGTCACTCAATCATTCTCTGAGCCAGGAAAGCGTGGGGATGAGTGTAGTTCTATTTATTTATTACATAATGAGAAAAGGAGCCTTTTCTTCATTGGCAGAAGAGAAAGATAAAAAATATATATATATCATAAACAGGTAGACTCTTGGTGCACAGGGATGGAAGCCTTACTGTGAGCCAGAAAAACAGCATACAGTTAATGTCCTCTGCACTAAAGGAGCCAGGCAGGGAGGGAGAGGAATGAGGGAGCATGGTCTGTTTACTACTCCCAGATGGTGGAAGAAGTTCACACATACTTGTTTGTGCAATCATCCTGGTGCAGACCACCACTTATTCTCTAGGAGGAGGACCAGGACTGCCTGCCGAGAATGCCCTTTGGAAATGTGAAGGAAAATCCTCTGTGGATGGCTCACTGTACACTCCTCCCCAGTGCCTAGCTGAATGTATGCAGTTAGGGCTAGGAAGAAAGAAAGAAAGAAAGAAAGAAAGAAAGAAAGAAAGAAAGAAAGAAAGAAAGAAAGAAAGAAAAAGAAAAAGAAGGAAAGAAAGAAATCCAAGCTGCCTCTGATGTCTCTTGAAATGACTGTACCTCCTGTTTGGCCGTGAAGGGGAACAAATGGGCCTATTGACCAAGAAGGGGCTGATGATTTACAGATACTGGAGGTGCAATGATGCAAAAGGAAAAAAGAAAAATGACATAAACATTTCTGATCTTGAATGTAAGGTTCTTGGACAAATGTCTTTTGTATAACTGTTTGACTTCTAAGTAAAGTAAAAATGGTATGATAGAAAAGGCAAATTTCCAATTAAAATTTCTGGGCTTGTTTTAACATGGTAGCCCATTGACAACATATCCATGAATTGTGCAACTGTTTGATTCCTCTTGAAAATGTTTCCTGCATTTTATGTACAGAAACCAATTACACTCTGTTCTATATTTAGGAAAAGCAAGGTATTTTGCTTTTAATAGCCAGATCCAAGAGATATAGGGTAATACTTTGGAAGGCTTTCACAGAGAGAAGACGCTTCCCCAAATTGTCACTGGGAACTTCCCTCATTTATTAATGAGCCTGGAAGAAGAATATGACCAAGAGACTTTGTCTACATATGTTGCAGTGCTGAGACATCCTCATGTAATTCTACTGTACAGAGTTGTCACTCTGTGAAACATGCTCACACAGTAATTCTGTAGCCATCTGTGCTAATGTATATAATTAAGTGCGCATACTTTAGTTTGAAAACATTCATGCCAGTATCACTCAGTACAAAGGAAAATCAAGTGACCATGAAGACCTTGCATTGTCTAGATGACAGGTGGTCTGAAGCAGCTGGAAGGGACAAAGAGCCACACTCCACTGATGTGGACAATGGGACATATATGGCTGCATAGGGAGGGTGGGGGATCATAAATGGCTAGGTTTTATTGTATGTAAGTTTATGTCATGCAGTTTATTTGATATGAGTTTGCTGAAGCACATGCATGAGTTAAGCAGTAAAATAAGTAGGGTTCTTAATGTTTTATGCCTCTTTATCAAGTTCTAAAATGAAATTTGAGAACCCAACATTGTTCAACCTTTGTAAATTGAATTGTGAAAGGAATTGGAATACATTTTTGGGATTAGGAGATTTATTGTGTTAGCTGCTCTTGCTAAAAGGACTTTGGCTTTAACTTTTCCTTTTCTTGGGGCCTCCTGTGGAGCTATTCTTTTGGTACAGGGGTTGGTTGCAATTGCCTAGAATATTTATTGAGATTAAGGAACTTATTGTGGTAACAGCCCTTGGAAAAGGGTCTTCTGCTGGTTCTTTTCATGGGATCTTCTATAGTTTGGAGTTATGTTGTTGGTATTGGGGGTTAGTTTATAATTGTCTGTACTTTGTAAAATGACTGAGGGGTGTATATATGTACATGTATATATGTACATATGGGTCTACCTCGACCCAGCGAAATTAAGTTTCAGTGAAATGTAATTAGGCAAGCTCTATTTTGCTAAAGTACGTTTTTGCTGAAATGCACATTCGCGAAAAGCCACCTAAGCGAACAGAAACGGGGGCTGTTGCTTAGATCGCAACACAGTGGGGATGAGGAAATATTCCCTTTTCCCCACTGTAGTGTGATTGCAGAGTGAGAATATAAAAGTAGCGGGGGCGTGGGGGTGCAGGGGGCTTGCCCCCCCCTGCATATATATGGTTAGTGTTGTATTTTTTTTTTATTTTGTTTGGGGTTTTTTTGTTTTCATTTAATTTGTTTTTCATGAAAGTGCATTTTGGCAAAAGTGCACTTTCACAAAAAACAGCTCACCTTATTACATTTCGTTGAAATGTAATTTCGGTGGGTCAGAGTAGAACCATATATAAATATATATATATATATATATATATATATATATATATATATATATATATATATATAAAGAGAGAGAGAGCGACAGAGACAGAGAAAGTGGACAGGGCAGAATAATATTATACTTTATGGAATGGAAATCGCATATGGGAAGGCATTCTGGTAACCGGAGGAAGTAGCTGTACCATACAAACAGTCAAGCTGCATAGATTAATGGGTTCATTATTATTATTATTATTATTATTATTATTATTATTATTATTATTATTATTATTATTATTATTTTACTTTTATTTTGTTCTACATGTAGCTGGTTTTAATTCCTTAATGTTTTTGGAGTAGAGATTGGTACAAAGTGAAAGAAAGGTGGGCAGTAGGTTGGGATGGATTATGTTGCCTTTTTGGAATGGGTTATTTAATATGAGGAGTATAACATGTTATACAAAATGTTAAAAGTCTTCTTAGGCTGAGGAAACAATCTTATTTTCTCCACACTGGATACAGAATTATGGTATGGTGTTGCAATAGTTAGTAGGATCCCTGACTGATTGTTGAAAAAAAAAAATTTTTTCAGGGAGCAAGCCCACCTGCACCCCCATACGTCTGTTAATCATATATACTAATTCCAGTATTGCACCACATTGGAAAAAAGGCCAATTCCTTGACCCCTTCTGCTCCACATTCTCAGCTAATTCAGTTTGTGTTCACTTCCATGGGTCAATGACATGGTCATTGATATTCCCGGCTTGATCTTCAGCCATTCAACACTGCAGCCATTCAACAATGGCCACAATGTTGAATGGCATTGTATCCGTTTGACAGGCAGATGGATACCCGCAGCTAGTACCACTGCCCAACAGTTCATACAACTGCCATTCAGAAATCCCACCTTAGCAATGAAGAAGTAAAGTGGATAAAGAAGAAACCGGTGGAGAGGGATTTGGAGTGAAAGCTTGGCATTTATTGAAGGGATCATTGAGTTATTATAGGTTCATAGGTAAGTACTAGACCATCTGCTCTTGAGGGCCATTTTAAACATAGCCAATTTCCTTTTTTTGCTTGAATTACTCAATCCCATTTGGTCACAGATTGGCCTTACCCATCCCATGGTTGATAATTATATATTACCAGTACTGAGAATAACTGGGATCATGCCATAGATAATATGAGAGGACACATGCATGAGATAACAGATTTAGGAGCTGCTTCTGTCCATTAGTAGTACAGGGGATACCTCCTGGATAAATATTTAGTTTCCCATCCCTAGATGCAGGCTGCACTTGAATATATACAGAGATGTTTTGTGTGGAGGGGGAGTCTGTTCCAGAGCAGTAATGTTCTCAGCGAAATATAACCTACCCCTCCAAACTGTCCTGTTGATGATGCAGAAAAGTTTTAGATCCCTAGACCAGGTATTTCTGATGTCATTTGACTTGCTGATGTCCAGTAAATTCATCAGTATTGGATCAGAGAATGCCTTGAATGCCACACACATGTCACCTCCTAGCAGTCAATAGTATACCGAATATAGTGTCAGGGCTTTGAGTTGGTCCATGTAGGATATGTTGTTTAGGCCTTGTATACTTTTACCAAGGAATCTCTGTGGGCATTCCAGTTGTAGCTGTTCTACTATGCCTGACTAGAGAATTGTGTCAAATGCTTTGCCCCGGTTGAAGTATGAGGTGTGTATAATTTTGCCTTCATCCATTGCTTTGGTGAACTTTTCAAAAAAATCCACTAAGCTGAATAAGCATGGCCTGCCCTTGAGGAATTCAAAATGAGATGGGTCCAGTGTTTGGAGTTTCACTGTGCCCTGATTAATTAGTTCCATAATAAGTCTTTCCATATGTTTCCATATCAGACTGGTCAGACTTATGGGTCTGTAATTGCCAGGGTCTGTGGAAGGTCCTCCCTCATGCTTATGTAGCTGTTCTCCATTCACTTGGTATAAAACGTGTACTGAGGCTGAGATCGAACAGCCTTGTTAGGGGTGTGGCTAAATTGTGCTTCATGCCATTTAGGATGCATCCAGGGATATTGTCAGGACCCATCAATTAAGTATTTTTGCTTTTGATAGCACTTTTCGGATTTGGTCGTGTGTGATAGCTGGAAGCAAGACAGATTCAGATATATCTTGAGGGGCATACAGAGTGGACAGAGGGACAAAATTAAAGCTAAATTTATTGGCCAGTAGATTTGCTACATCTTCAGCCTCAGTGTAGGTAACATCATTTATCTGAGGGACACCACTTCTGGCTGATTTATGGCAGTACTAAGTGTACATCACTCTGAAATCCTAGACAGTTTTTCGGTAACTGGGGGAGTAAATAAACCTCAGCACACCTCACAGAAGACCTGACCAGAATTGCTCATGTGTTCCTGACATAGATGTCTTGACAATCATAACCATGTTATATCTTTTTGCTGACTTTAAGCATAATCAGAGAGCACGATGTGCTACAAGAGATTTCTTATCACCTGTTAATATATTCTGTTATTGTGCAGTGTAATACCCCCAACAAAGTTCATACAGGTCTGGCCACTCCTATGTTGACTGACAGGCAGTGGAAGTGTGGTTTCATTGACTGACAGACTGCCAATTGCATGTGTTCATTGACATTATTGGAGGTATTACAATAATGCACATTCATACATATACGTTGTGCGTACAATGTGTTAAAAGGCAGCAGCTACAACACTGCATATGTATTCAGTAAAGTAATTTACTGCATACTAAAACATGAAAATATAGCTGAAATAAGCAGGGACATGTTTAAAATATTAGTAGTATTAAATTGAGACACTGACAGAATAAGAGAATATATTTACTGTCTTGTGATCTTAGGTTTTTACCCTGCAGGAAGTGTGAAATAACAAAGTGAGGATGATGATGAGCATGCCTGGCTACAGCCTACCCTCGAAAACAAATTTAAATAAATCCATAGTCCTCTCAACCAGTGCTAATACACAATAAAGACTGCATGAAAAAGGCAAGACTTGTGCTTAAAGGCATAAATGTACCTGCTGGTTTCATTCCCTGGCACATGGATTCAATCAATTCATTAATCAGATTGCACAGTGGGGTAGTCATCTTCGACCACCATTATAAAGCAAAAGCTCCAAACAAAGCAGTCTTCCAAGACACAACAAAAATTATTATTTTTCCCAATTCAAAATAATATAGTAAAATGTACTTTAAAGTATATATATATATATATATATATATATATATATATATATATATATATATATATATATATATATATATATATATATATATATTTATGTGTGTGTACATATATATATATATATATATATATATATATATATATATATATATATGTATTTTTATATATATATATATATATATATATATATATATATATATGTGTGTGTGTGTGTATATGCGTACATATGTGTGTGTGTGTGTGTGTATATATATATATATATATATATATATATATATATATTTTTTTTTTTTTTATGAGAAAGAGAGAAAGATAGAGCCATACATACTTAAACACACAGCAGCTATATTTGGAACCATTGCATTGTTAAAAAAACACGTACCAAAATAGGAGCAATTATGTATATTTCAATAAAACAGGCGTTCAGCTGAATCATTAAGTGAAACCTTTCCTGTTCACTTCAAGCTTGAGATTAAAAAATCTCAATCTAAGGAAAATACTTAAGGGTCAAGATTCTCACTTTAAAATACTTATTAAGAAATATTTATTTCTTAAATTAGTTATTATAAGGTTGTTAGGATAATATTTAAAAATTGCAAATGTGTCATACTCATCCATAGTTAATGCATTCATTTCACTCATTATCCCAATTATGTGTTTAATCTGATTCAGGGTCATCAGGGAACTGAAGCTTATTGTGGCAATCAGTGGATAGAAGGCAGAGAAATAAATCTGGATGAGACACCAGTCTATCAGGGCGCACATAGACACAGACACAGACACACAGACACACACACACACGCAGACACACACACACACACAGACACACACACACACACACACACACACACACACACACACACACACACACACACACACACACACATTGCCAGCTCAGCTTCAGCACATTTTTGTGACTAGGGAGGAAAACAGAACACCCAAAGAAACCCCCAGAGATACAGGACATGCTTTGTACAGCCAACAGTTTAGTTTGAAATTTGGAACTACTCTCTGTCAGGTAGCAACTGCTGCTGCTGCTGCTTTCATCTGTGCTTTTAACTTATATTGCGGGATGGATACTAGTTATGATATATGGTCCACTAAATATTTGTAAGACCATACCTGTCAAAGTTAGTTTCCAGAAGCCCTCCTCCAATTCTGTCCCTATAGGATCATTGAACCCTTACTGAAACATATTTCAATGTCCTCCTACTAGCCCTAAGTACAGAGGATACAGAGGACATCTCTACTACCAAAGAAGCCTCTCTGTCTTATGAATTTTACAAAAAAGTGTGACATTCTGAAAATTCCATTTGTTGTTTCTCTATTTTGGAGCACAGATACTCACTTTTTCATTCACTGGGACTTTCACTGGCACAGTGATTGATCGACAGATGGACTCAAAGCCAAGTCACCAACTTCTTATTCTTTGCTTCCAGAGGATCAAAAATATACGATAGAATTACTGAAAGAGAAACAATGCAGGAAAAAACTGATTGACAACAATCAAACAAAAAATCTTTTATTGCTACCAAATGGAGAAAGACAGAGGATGAATATGAAGTTTGGAATTAATGAGGGAAAAGGAGTTTTCCTGCCACAGAGATATGCCTAACAGAATGGCCAAGATTATGCTATGTAAAAGGTTTAGATATGCAGAGCCACAGAAGGAACAGAGAGTATTCATTTAGTCTTCATAATTGATGTGAGGGACCTCAACTGGAAAAATTTATTTTTCACAACTGCAATCAACAATTAAATGTGGATTTAGATAAAGCACTACCATCTTCTCAGTGTGATAATCATTATATGGCTTTACAGAGGCTCATTCCCAAAACCAAAGGCAATCAACGCAAGGAATTTATTCAGAATGGCTATCTGTAATGTGGTTTCATGGCACATTGTGTTTTGTGTGTGTGTGTGTGTGTGTGTGTGTGTGTGTGTGTGTGTGTGTGTGTGTGTGTGTGTGTGTGTGTGTGTGTGTGTGTTTCTCTTTCAGGATAATTATGTATCAAAAGATTAACTTTAACTAATCAAGGTTTGGAAAACTGATGAGGAAACCATTTTGTTATAGTGAGTGCCATCTAGCCATGAAATGTTGTAAAGTTGCATCCAGTTCTAAAGTGATCCCTTAAACAACAACTGTTGTCCACATAGTTTACTAAGCAAATAGGGAACATAAGTAAATTGTCAGGCCTTACTTTCATATCACACACCATTACACATACTGCACATATACCGTGAGACAATTTAGTCATCATTCCACCTACCACATCTTTGGAATGCTGGAGGAAACCAGAGAGCAAACAGAAAACCCAAAAAATACAGGGAGGTCATGCAGACCACACACATAAGGCAATGCAGACAAAAAGTGAATCAAAGACTCTCTTGCTGTGTGGTGATAAGGTTACTCACTGCACCACTGTGTCACTCTATAGTGAGTGTACATAATGTGCATTGACTGTGAATACTAAAGTGACCATTTTCCTTTAATTTAGTATAAAAATTTAAAATATATTTTACTGGGTTGTATTGATGGTTATCACATGACACTCATAGTGCAGATATAGTCCATTTGTAATCAAAGTATTTAAACTTAAAGTCCATCATATTTCTTGCATCTGTTTTTAAAGTAAGAAGATATGGAATATTTACTGAAATTAAACATCTCCAGCAAGGGCTGAATATGCACAGACCAGGCATCCTGAAAATAGTCTCAAGGGTAAATGCAAAAAAAAATTCAATACAGGAGTGTTCAGCAAAAGAAAAGAAAAGCTGCTACTAACTCATGTGTTATAAATGGAACTCCTCTGCAGATGGACACAGTCATAAGACCGTTGGATACTTATGTATACAACTCTCCCTCATTCAATCACCATGTGTCCACCATAGTGACAAAATTCTTCTATTTGGACCAGTTAATTTCCAAGGAAATGTCATCAAGATCTAAAGATGTCATCCTGCTGTTGTACTCCAAGTGACCATTTGAAATGTCAGGGCCTGCTTGAGTGAGTCTCGAAACACAGAGACTTCTTCTTCTTTCGGCTTTTTCCCAGTTAGGGGTCACCACAGCAGATCACTTGTTCACTCATGATTGGCAGTGAAGTTTTATGGTGTCAAGTTGCCTGCCCAGAGCCCAACCTTCCACAGAAGGCACACACATGCACACACTCATGCCTAGGGCCAATTTAGAGTGTCCAATCCACCTACAGCATGTCTTTGGGATGTGGGAGGAAACCGGAGCACCCGGAGGAAACCCACATGACCACAGGGAGGACATGCAGACTCCACACAGAAGGCACCCCAGCTGAGGATCGAACCTGAGAAGCTCTTGCTGTGAGTCAGCAACGCTAACTGCTGCACCACCGTGGCCACCCTTCTCAAAACACAGAGACTGAATGGCAGAAAGAACAGACTTACATATACTAAATCCAAAATGCCATTTCTCAGAATTTTCTTTTTTCACTGAAGTATGGTGATCTCGCAGTTGGTATATATAAGTTCATGGGTTGTGGGGGGGGGGTAACCTCCCCGTTAAAAGAAGTTTAAAGGAGAAGATCGATTTTCAAGATTTGCTCTTCGACATGTTTTTGGTCTTTTTTTTTCCATATTTTTGGCACCTGGCATTTCAAGCGCTGATATTAGGGAGCCATACTCTGTCCTTATCAGATCCATCATGGAATACAGTGCCCTCTTAGATATGTATTAGTTTGAGAATCAAGCATATACCAAGAGAAAAAAAGTCTGTCTGCTAAAGTGCCATTGAGCTGACAGACTCTCTATTACTATATGTTGGATAACAGCATTCAGTGTTGAGGACACATCAAATTATGAAAAAAATCAGCAACACAAAACGAAACAAACAGAAACATACCTGATTTACCTCATATTTTTGTGATACCCCTCAGAAAATTTTCTATTCTTGTTAGATTGTAACAAAAAAATTAAAAAAAACAGTGCTGCTTGTTTATTCATTGCTTCTCTTATGTACTGTGCAAGCGTGAGAATGTAAGTCCTATACATATGCTCTGTACATCAGCAAAGAGAAGAGAAAACAGGAGACTTAAATCCCATTATACCAACAAATTATTTAAGAAAGGTAAACAATTTATTTTTATAATAATGCTATTGTGAAATAGCAATAATCCTCTCCTGTATGGGGTATATTAGGAATTACCCACTGTTGGCTTTGTTTAATCACTTGTGCATTGCCCACATGATCAAACCACACCAACCGTGGGTAAATATTGACATACCCAAACACAGTCATGGGTTATTGCTTAATGATGCAGTAGATGAGGCTTAAAGAGGGAGTTACTAGCATTTAACCACTGTTAATTGTTCGATGCACATCAGATCAAAGGCCTTTGACTTTAGTCGCCTTGACCATGTGAGTACACAGTTGTCCACATATACTACAGTGTGGTGCTGTTGGAAAAACAATTTGCCATTTTCTTTCATTTGCAGAGAAAGTAAAAACATGCTTTGTTTTCTTCAGAAACATAACACTAGTGAGGCATGTAGAGCACAGAAACCTCTAATTAAGCCATAAATTAGAAAACTTACTGTGTTTTATTTTTTCCAGAATGCTTTCTGAAAATCAAAATAGTCATTCCCCCGAATTTAATAAACTCCATGTAGGAATAGTGTAAGCCCTATCTGGAGTGTATGATGGCTGTGTCTGCAGCTCCCCCTCTGCAGCGCACCTTGCATATTTTGGAGAACCTTATACACGGTTACTGAATCAGTGCTAGGGGGTGTGTTACAGTGCTCGGAGATGTGTAACACACCCCCTGCACTGTGAAAGTGCCATACAGCACTAAAATATTAAAGGAAGTGTCCTCAGACAATTATTTACAATTGTATTTATTAATGTCATACAGTGGGTGTGTTACAGTGTCCGTAATACACCCCCTGCACTGTGAAAGTGCTGTACAGCACTAAAATATTAAATAAAGTGTCCTCGGACACTTATGTATATATATTCATTTAGTTATGTCACACAGGGTTTTGTGTTACAGTGTCCATAGCATACCCCCTGTACTGTCTGAGTGCCATATGCCAGTGCAATTAAATGTGGAAGTCTCATTTTGTTCCTAAGAATTTGAATTTTTTTCTTTCTTTTTTTTAAATTTTTTCTTTGTGTTTGCGTGATGTAGCATTGCACTTTGCAATGAACATGTGCCAGGTATCTAATAACAGAAACCGGATGGTTTTAATTTTTATCCAAAAGGCCAAGTTTAAGTATAGCTGAGCGGGTTTGCGCGGTGCAGGCAGTGCTCAGCAGTGCTTTAATGTAAGGGGTATATAAAGCAGTTTAGAGGCAAATCCTCACTAGTTAAATGGTTAGAGTGACAGACTCATGTACAGTAGGTGCACAGGTTGAATCCCGACCATTCAGCTTAGGGAAATGTTCTAAATGTTTTTTTTTTTTATGTCTACATTGAAATATGTTAACTGGGTTGGTCCCGCTTGATCAGAAGCCCATTCACAGTGGAGACCTGAGTATAAAAGCCCCAGTTACACACAAGTGTCCAATACATTAAAGTTACAGGAACAGATAACATAATTAAATACATATGTTTAGGAGATATAAAGCAGAATAGATACAGTTAAGAATAAAGTACCAGTAATGAACAATAAGTTACAATAATGTTGTATGTATAAAAGAACTGATGTTTGCCCATAGCTAAGCCCTGCTAAGCATCACTAAGCCATGTTAAGCAATGCTTAAACAGGAACTGTTTTAGCTGCACTAAGCAATGTTCAGCTCTGCTTAGATGGTTTAAGCACTGCTATGCAGTCCCTGCTTAAGGACTGCTCAGCTGACCTCACTGGGTTTGCACAGTGCTAAGCATTTTCAAAAATGGACCAATGGTGGAAAAGTGTGGGAAAACAGCCTTATTTAAAATGTACAGGTGGGAATACAGCCAGAAACTGTTGGAGTTTAATCACTGCAGGAGCTATGTCTAGAGTTGGAGAGGGAGTGTGCTTTTGGGTGCAGCACTGAGATATGTTGGAGTTAAGGGTCATGGCTGGACACCTAGTGAAAGACCATGACACCAGATTGTTGCAGGGCCAGTACCAGGGCTCTGAATACAAGTCTGAGGCCTGGGATAATCTGGCACGTGACCTCATCAATGTCACTGGAATCCCCTGGAATGCTGATCAGGTGCATCAGCATTATGATGCCCTGAAGCGAAGGAAGAGAAGGCTCTTGGTCCAATTGACCAAAGCTGCCCTGGACGGGAATGCCCCAGGAATTTCTAAGTAGCAACTGGTGATTTATCAAATTGTGGTATGAATATCTGATAGACAGGTATGCATAATGGTGTGTTTCCTCCCGCAGCTGCAGAGGAGAGGGCTCACAATGTAGAAGCCCATGCTGGGTGCCTAATTAGGATGCACCAACAGTGTAGTGAGTACAGATCTGTCTTGTACAATAAATAAGAAAAAGCACATTGTTTACTGCCAGTAGGTATAGTGTGTTCTGACTGTACTGCAATAAATGTATGCTTAGACCCACATTGATATAACTGAGTATAGCCAGGTACTGTGCAATACAGATAAAGGCATCAAACAAGCTACTATTGATAAAAGAAAGCTAATACTGCAGTAATAGTGTGTAGGAATGGCATAACTATATGCTGCATTAATTTTAAGGATCTTGTAATAAAGTACACCATGACTAAATTGTGAAGGTAATAAAGGACATTAATTCATCATCTATGGAATATGCACTGTCAACTGCACTCAGAAGTTTGAATGTAATAAACCAGTGTGTCATGTAACCCTCAATAAAGTTCTTTCCTACAAGTGTTATGTTTATTCTGGTCTGTTGTTGTAGAAATCCAATTGTACAGGTGCTCCACAGCAAATATGGTTATGACACCATGAAGTGACTGAAGTGTGGCTGATAAAGAACTGCTATGCAAAAGTGTACATGTGGAACTGTACAACAAGATAGAATGCAATTTGATATATGTTCTACACTAACATCTGCACCTTGAATAGTAATGTGTAATGTATTATAGTGTGTTTCCCTCATGATTGTCTTGTGTTAACCTTTGCATTTCAGCTATACATATTCCTGAATGTAGGTAGACTGATGCAGGCAAATATGAGACTATGTCCAAAACCATTAAATAAGCACAGGCAGGGCTCCAGGTTCTTCAACTGCTTTAATCGATCGAAACAAATGCAAGCCCTTTCACAAAAATGCTTCTTCATGTGCATGACTTGTTCAATCAAACCACCCCTCTTATACCCTTTAATCATAGTCATCTGACTCTCCATTATATATTTAAAGGTATACATTTCCTATAGCATATAAGTCTCTTTGTAATTGAAAGCCCTCACAATATTCATACATATTAAAAATGCACGTATAAAAATACATATATAAAAAAGTAAATATATAACCACATATATAAAAATGTGCATATAGAAAATATCATTAAACATATAAAATATATATAAAGTTCAATACAATGACTTTCTACCTACGCAATGGTCTATTTTTTTAAAATGGGTCTCATAGGTATATAATCATTGAGGCCACGCCCCACATTTGCCCTTAACCTAACCATCCATTCTGCCTCCAAACACTCAGTTCGTCCCCTTATATCCCCTCCTCTTGAATTTTCAAGGCATTTTCCTATAACTATGAATTTAAAATGGTGTCTGTCATTGGTCTCATGGACATGCTTTGCCAAGGCATTGAAGACATTTTTCTTCTTGATATGATAAGCTTGCTCTCTAATTCTGTCTTTCAGCTGTCTGTCAGTCTTGCCCACATAAAATGTGTGGCAAAGCTGACAGACAGCCAAATACACAACGTGTACACTGTTGCATGAGGTTGTAGTCCCAAACTTGAACACTTCTTCTGTGTCAGGATGCTTAAATTTTGTTTCTACTGTTAAATATACACACATCTGACATTTCCTACAGGGTTTGGTTCCTTCCCTACCACACCACCAACCACTCTACCTCGCTTGGTTTTTTCACTTCCCACCAGAGAAACATCAATGAACAGAGGGAACAGGAACCAGGCTGGAGGACAACAGAGAGGGCGCAGCACAACAGGGGCCAAAAGGAAGCACGAAGGAGGAGTGGTGAGTTCGTATACTATAAAAAAAGCATTTATGAACAGAAAGAACTAGTTATGAACATGTTGAACTATGCACTAACTGAACAGGAATTGAGTGTTCTCAATAGAGGGCTCTCCTTTATTCCTACAGCTGATTCTAGTATTAATGAAATAATATTTGATATTAAAATGTTCACAAGAAATTTAATGCTGAAAGTGATGTATGAAGATAACATGGAAATGAGAATTTTTGTTTTAAAAAAACAAGTGTATTTGTTCCCAAATTTAATTTATTAATATAAGCGTTTGAGCAAGTCTGTATAAATGATGTATATAAAGTGCATTATTCACAAAAAGATGTACGGCAGAGAAATAAGAATTACAATCTAAGTAAAGAGAATTTGAAGCATTGTTAATGTTACAAAATAACCCTTTGATCATGATTAGACCTGCGGACAAGGGAGGTCAAACTGTAATTATGGACAGGGTTATGTATGATGACATAATGCTTGAAATATTGAACAATGAGTACTTTTATAAAGTGATTACACCTATACAGGTGAAAAAAATGATAGAAAATGTTTCTAATAGTTTATATGAACTTTTATTTATGGGTCTCATAGATGAAAAGCTTTTGAAGTATTTTATTATACCTAACTCCACTATTCCCATGATTCAAGGGCTACCCAAGCTATATAAAGGGTTGGAGAAACCCCCGATGAGGCCAGTTGTGGAGGGGAGAAATTGGTGTACTGAGTCCATCTCTATTTATCTAGGAAAAAAACCTTTGTAAGTTAATTGAACAATCTAAATATATTTTAAAAGACACAGAACATTTCCTTAGAGACCTCTATGACTATATTAAAAGAACTTATCTACCAGATAACCTCATATTGGTAACACTTGAAGTGGTGTCACTTTTTACGGTTATACCAAATGATGAAGGCATCAGGAGAGTGAGTAGGTTAATGGTGAAACACATGGATTTTACAACTGATAAAACAAGTTTGATGGAAACATTATTACAGTTGGTTTTAGAGAATAATATATTCATGTTTAGGGATGAGGTGTATTGGAAATGTAATGGAGTTGCAATGGGTACATCGTGCGCAGATAGTTATTCAAATGTGGTGATGTATCATTGAGAAATTGAGAATTTGCTCGAAGGTAGATCTGGAAAAAATATTTTGTTTTATCGGAGGTTTGTTGATGACCTGTTCCTTTTATGGAATGGGATGTCAGAATTACTATTGGAGCTTGTGGAACTTATTTAATGGCTCGACAGAGTTTTTAAGGTTCACCTCACATTGGTCTTTTCTTGAGGTAAACCTTTTGGATGTCACCATCTTTAGAGATGAAAATGAAAAATTGTGTACGAGATTATATAGAAAAGAATGTCATACTAACAATTTACTTAGCCAGATGAATATGCACCCGAAATACATTTTTAGAAATGTTGCATACAATCAATTTTTAAGAGCCTCTAGATTGAATTTGAAAGAAGAAGACTTTGGGGAACAGGTTGCAATGGTGGGTGTAGAATTACTGGAAAGAGGTTACGATAAAAGTATAGTGAATAGAAATATGTATGAAGTACAGAAGCTCAGAGATACCAGAGCCAAACCATACTTCTCTGAAAAAGAGGAGGGTGGTGCATTGCAACAGGCTAGGGACCCTGGATACTCTAGTAAACTGAGAATGTGTTTCAGTTACTCAAAGAACATAGGTCAGTATACCAATGTAATTAACAGGCATTGGAACATTCTAACCAATGATAGACAAGTAGGTAGATATCTGGAGAGGACACCTCAGTTTGCATTTAAAAATAAAAAGTCTTTGAAGAGGTGTCTTTGTCACACGAGAGATATTACCAAAGTAGTAGGTAGGGAAGGAACAAAACCTTGTGGGAAATGCCAGATGTGTGTATATTTAACAGTAGAAGCAAAATGTAAACATCCTGACACAGGAGAAGTGTTCGAGTGTGGGACTACTGCCTCATGCAACAGTGTACACATTGTGTATTTGGCTGTCTGTCAGCTTTGCCACAAATTTTATGTGGCCAAGACTGACAGACAGCTGAATGACAGAATTAGAGAGCATGCTTATCATATTAAGAAGAAAAATGTTTTCAACGCCTTGATGAAGCATGTCCATGAGACCAATGACAGACACCATTTTATATTCATAGTTATAGAAAAATGCCTTGAAAATTCAAGAGGAGGGGATATAAGGGGACAAATTGAGTGTTTGGAGGCAGAATGGATAGTTAGGTCAATGGAAAATGTGGGGCATGGCCTCAATGATTATGTAACTATGAGACCCATTTTAAAAAATTGACCATTGCATAGGTAGGAAGTCGTATTGAACTTTATATATATTTTATATGTTTTATGATATTTTCTATATGCACATTTTTATATATGTGGTTATATATTTACTTTCTTTATATATGTATTTTTATACATGCATTTTTAATATGTATGAATATTGTGAGTGCTTTCAATTACAAAGAGACTTGTATGCTATATGAAATGTATACCTTTAAATATATAATGGAGAGTCATTTGACTATGATTAAAGGGTATAAGAGGGGTGGTTTGATTGAACAAGACATACACCTGAAGAAGCATTTTTGTGAAAGCACTTGTGTTTGTTTCGATCGATTAAAGCAGTTGAAGAACCTGCCGTCTTGACTGTGCTTATTTTATGGTTTTGGACTTTTTCTCATTTTGTGCAGAGGCATTTGGATATCACTGGTTTGGATTTTTTGCATTAAGTATGAGACTATAATTGCATGGAGAATGCAAATATATCATGTGCAAATGTATATGGGTAGGGTATGCAACCCAGCACCTTGATATGGTCTGTACACATCACACATATTCCCATCCACACCTGCATTCCAACTAGTAATACACATTTCCCCTACTGTCTGTTTCATGCATAAATCTCATGCATGTATCTTCAACTGTACTGCAGTCTTCTGCGACACTCTACCTATGTTACCAGGTCAGACTTTGTAACCAAGTGAGATTTAGGCACAAATCAGTCAATCAGCACAGAGCAATGGCCCAGTAGCTATGTGTGATAAGGAATAGATATGTTGTTCATTTTTGTACACACAGCACAGGGTCTGAATCCAGGGACTGGTATGAAGATGTATTTATAGTAACAGACAAGTAGTATTGACTATTTGTACAAACTGTCATGTAGTGTTAACAGATATTTTCTCCACAGGGCTTACAGACAAAGAAATGTTTGTAGTAGCTGTATGAAGGTTATACTAATAAACTGTGCCCAATTCTACTAGTGTGTAAACAGCAGTGCTCATCAAGTTGATAAGACTGCATCAGGCAGTACATTAGTATACTAACTGAACTAGACAAATTAAATGTTCTATTGTTGGTACGGCAGTATGCCTGTTGCATCTGTGAATATGTGTTGATTGTCCAACACCATGTCTACAAATGACAGCAGGATAGGTATATACACCATGCACTGTGCCCGATGCATGTTTCTCAAGTGTCACGCTGTCACAGCTAGTGATCACTGTGCCATTAACCTTGGGCACAGATATAACACCATTTGAAGTATGCTAATACCACACTCACACAACATCATTGCAGGGTACACCTTGTTAGTCATATATGTTACCCTGACATGTACAAGTCTCCTGTAG
The DNA here is from genome assembly GCF_019279795.1 of Protopterus annectens. NCBI lineage: Eukaryota > Metazoa > Chordata > Ceratodontiformes > Protopteridae > Protopterus > Protopterus annectens. The sequence goes on from NC_056726.1 coordinate 709,339,036, forward strand.
TTATATACCTATAGTTCTTACAGCTTGGTCCATACCATTCCATGTCAACAGCTTCAGAAGTATGTATGTGCTACACAAGCTTTGGGGCACATGTAGATGTAAAGTAAGGGCAAACCTGTAGAATATCAAGCAGTACTGTTGTGAAAAATATAGCCTGTACAGTTGTTAATGGAATGTTTTTCTCTCCCCCCATCCCTTATCTGCATCACAAATTATTAATGTTATACTATGGGTATGGTTTTATTTCCACATATATTGTTCTCCACACCTAATGTTGGGCCTTGTGTTGTATTATTGGTTAAATATTTCAATGGTTGCATACTAACATACCTTGCTCAAATTCTACCATCACTGGCCTTGTGCCATTGTTACTGGCATGATGTTTCAATAATGACTGTTCTTCCATTTATGCCTGTTTTCCATATGCTATGCAATTCTATTGTTATACATTAATTGGAATACCCATGCATGCAGTTATAACTAACATTGAAATGTTTTGTTCTTGACTAACCAATACACTTTGACAAACCTCAACACCATAGCACATTTGAGTAGGTGGATCCCAGTGGATCCACCTGTCCCACCTCATCTAGCCACGGCACTGGGTCCCAGCACATCTGGGACCCAACCTGGAGCTGCCCCTTCTGCTGGTCCTGCACTACTCTTGGGTGGAACCGCCTCAGGGGATGGGGCCTATCCACCCCCCCAGGCATGGGTGCAGAGAGGATCCTGTCACCCTTAATCAGCTCTCAGGATTGGTGTGCAGGTCCTCCAGCACAATTTAGATGACTGACTGTTCCAGATCGAGGGCAAACTGGTACATCTCTAGAGGCAGGCTGTTCCCTGCGCCCAGCCCCCAGCACAGCCACCTTCGGGGCTGTGAAGGGAAAGTGGTGACTGCCCATGGGTGAAGATCTCAGTCCCACTGTTTCCATCTGGGGGCACTTGGTCCTCTAATTCCAACCACCCTCCCCATCCAAGGTGTTTACCTGCCTCATGTGTCATACACCACCCCTGTCTGCTGTCTTGTCTGTCTGCAAATGCAACCTCTCCTACCCAACTTACCTCCCAAATGTACCTACAGCCCTTCCCCAGCATTCCACTCTCTCCTTAAAAGAAAAATAAAGTGTTCACCTGTCCTGCAAAAAAAAAAATTCACCCCCATGTACACTGGTATCAATCAATCATCACAGCACTTAATCAACAATGTTATGTCACCCACTCCCCTCCCTGTGGGATGTGAGGCTCCAAATTCCAAATTGTCCACAACATGCACAGCTGTTGCTGTAGAAGAAATGGATAGCTATGGTATTTTCCTGCACCTCTCATGCACATCTCTACCTGCCTCTCATATTGTTTTTTCCACCTGCTTGCCCCCATTTCTCCACTTTCCTATCACCCCTTTTTTATTTTCTTTTTTCTTGGAAATAGTGTGGGCTTAAGCAGGACTAAGCACCACTTGGCATCGTGGCATGGTGTGCCAAACCATGCAAACCCACTTAAAAATACTTAAAACTGCTTAAATCACCCTATCTCATTCAGACACTGTTCTGCCCAGCAACAAAATAACCAGCTCTGGCAAGTCTCAAACCCAGACCCTCTGCACTACAGTCAGAGCAATGCACCAGTAGGCCAAATCAGCTCTAGAGAGTTAGTGTTTTTTATAAATATATCATGCAGTGCAGTGATGTAACATTAGTGAAAAAAGACACCATTGCCAAGTATTGAATGCAGGACCTTCTGAACTACAATCATAACAACAAACCACTCAGCTAAATTAGCTCTGGGGAGTTACTGATGCTTTTACAAATATATCATCCACTACAGTGATGTATCATTATGGAAAAAAAGACACCCCTGCCAGGTATTGAATCTAGGACCCTCTGAATTACAGTCAGAAAAACACATCACTAGCCCAAATCAGCTTTGTAGAATAGCAGCAGTTTTTGCAAACATATCCTGATTGCCAGTGACATAATACTCATATGTATACTGAGACAAATCACAATGTACGTGGCTCTCTGACACAGGAACTGAACCAGTACACAGACAAATAAATGCTGCTGGATATACAAGGGGCCTACAATATCAGGTACAGCTGACAACTGCACAGACTGTTGCTGAATTCCACAGTTGTGCCCCCTGCTTATGGCAAGGTTGTCATAAAACCTATTCTGTGTGCTGACATACTGGCAAGGCAGTGCAGATTGAGGTTACAAATTCATGACAGGCAGCTCAGACTCATACCTCATACCCATCTGAACACACATGTCCCTGCCAATCCTGTGTTACACACTGTATGCATGCACATATGTCTTACAAATACACCTGCCATAATAATGATTTGGTAGCTCTATCTGTTACATTCCTAGCATGTGTCACATCTGGACATCCACAGTCCTGGCCCACAGCCCAGTCTGTGACACCACAACTACATGCATGTCAATAAAACATAGGAATAACTGTGCCCTGCAATGTCCAGAAAATCTGGTTGCTCCTACCACAGTCACTGCCATCCACAGTAGCACATTAAAGGCCTGCAGGGTTGGACATATTTCACAATTATGAATATGTGTACTAAATGTTGCCTACCACTCTCTGGATGGCACTATTATGTAACATATGCACCACAGGCACATGCTTCACTGGACTGTTATGGGTACCCTCACCAGGCCATGCTGTGATACACCAGCTGACATTGTACCCTTAATGACAGTAACATCTTGCTGTCCCGCAGTGTCATCACAATCCCTAGTCTGACTCCTGGCCAGAATGCAGCAGCTGTGGCCTGCTACAAATGCAGCAGTTATGTCCAGTTACTTGCCACAGACATACCATACCTCCCAGAAACCTAGAACAGGACATCCACACAACACCCATACATAAAGGGTTGGGGGATGTTCAGGTGCAAGGGACATGTGTCACAGTCTCCCCTACAAACATACACAGCTGACAGGCCAGCATCAACTGTAGCAGCATGCACATTCAGACAAAAAAGGTTGTATGACACTCACATATGCCTGACTCCTTACTGACCCCAGCACACATTTAAACAGTACACTGCTACAGAATCTGAAAGTCTGTTAACAATGGCCAGACATAGCATGCAAAACTGTGGACATAATACATCAATCCAAATGGTGGACAGTACTTCCACCTACCCTCTGGAAGTTTAGCTCCCACACTTCGATAATGCCCTCCTCACAGGCCAGGAAAAGGGGCAAAGCCCACATGAGGGCCTTAATCATAGCACTGTGTTGCCATGCCATTGGCTAATGGAAAGGCAACCCAGCTGTTCTGGATGCAATTAGCAAGTGGGAGTCACAGATTGGTGCACAGGCAACCACCTGTTCATGAGCATTACCTACAAAAGGCAAGCTGCTGCCTATGGTAAACAAGTCTGACACTTTCTTCATGAAGACAGACTGTGATTCTCTAGGATACTACAACTGGATTTCTTCTCACAAAGGAGCACAGCACTATACAAGGTATGTCATAGAATTAATCATGTAATGGAATGCAGATGGGGGGGTGCAGTCATGGGAAAGAAAAATGCAAACATTAGGTATCAACAACATTTCCTGGACTGATATGTTGCTGTTAGTCTGCTGTCCAGCACCTACGGCCATCCCTGATGGCTCTGTCTGCAGTTTCATAGATCATAGCTCTAGCCCCTGAGTCACCCCAGCAATGGTCAGCTCACATATGACTGCTACTGGATTGTCTGTTGAACAATACTGACAATAAGTACTGGCAGATTCAGCTAGCAAATCACATCATGTACTGTCAGTGAGCCCCTCCCAGTCTGTGAATGTCATACACGATTAGTTTAAAGATTGTCCAGGTTTCTCTGACCATTCCTGACATGCTCTGGCTAGGTCACTATGTACTCCCCATCTGTATCTCATTGCCTGACACCTATGGCTAGCATAACTGGTGACCCACTGCAGCAGGACAGCAGTTTATAGGTACTAGTAGTGTGGAGACACTGGCTCTGGTTCAGCAGCAGTGCATACATATTGAGCATACAATGTAAGGAAATGGATACAGTGACAGATATTCATGTGTCATTACTGCATTCCCAGGGTTTTGGTATGTCATAGACACATTTCCCCAATTCTGGGGACAATCATCACGTATTGTCCAACTGGTATCTGGAAATACACATTTGTCCGGCAGGGGGTCTACATGTATCAAGCACATGTACACATTCCACAAACATCTGGGTACTGCAGCTGTCAAACACCTGTGAGGTGGACACCCTACACCACATATCCACTGCTCTCAGTTATTGTGTACCTCAGATGTTGTTGGAACGCCCACATGCACTTGTAGTACCACTCACCAATTTGTGAGATGTAGGCTGGATGACATGGTACTGTAACGTTGCCCATAAGGGACACCCAACAGTCGATGGCAGTGATGGGTGTGGACACATAACAACACAATCTGCCACAGCACTCAGGCCACATCTGGTATTCCTGGTACTATATCAGTTTAGAAGACTATGGGCCCTGAGCAGCCATAAGGCCATATCCTTAAAAACCTACTTTATCCAGCACACTCACACAAATTGACTCACAAACCTAAGAATGGCAATCTCCTTTCTATGCTGTACAATTTATAAAAGTTGAGCAGATAGAATTTGACTGAATCCATACTTACTGTTGTTATAAACTGTATTTTGCATCAGTGTTGTAATCCGTTGTCTATGTAAAAAAATAATTTTGCTGTCTATGTAAAAATCTTTATAAACTGTTTTAAGTATTTTACTAACTTTGTTTAATGAGACACTGTATCTTTTGTAGCTTTTATCCCCGGGCCTCGACTGAAAATGGATCTTTGATCCAGTGGACTTTCTCAGTCAACAAATGTCAATAAATAAATAAATATGCCTAGGCCAGATGTTAGCCCATGTGTATGCAAGTTAGTACCTGATGCTCCCATCCAACAGGGACACAGGTGGTATCCCAAGGGTGTATGTGCAGTCAACCATCCAGTAAACCAGGTTATGCCTGAAAAGGTGTACGTAGCTACCCTGCGTGATGTGGACAGGGTGCCCATTCCAATGCAGGGTCATTGTATTGGACACACATCTGAGCTGCCAACAAGCCCAGTTCATATTCACACACCAAGTTGAGGGTGTGTGTGTATGTTAACAGAGTGGAGCATGACTTGCACTTGTGCAGCAGTCCATGATTGCCTTGCATGCCACACTGAGGTCACCCCTGAAGAGTATGCATGAAACCGGGTAGGGAGTTGGCCTTATAGCCTATCGGTGTGGGGTAGATGTTTGAGGCCCTGGTATTCCCTGGTGGGGAACCTCTGTGATGTCTCCAGTTGCTGCATGTGCTGTATGATGTGACTGACAAACAGGGAATTATACACATTAGTGGTCCTCATTGTGGAGAATATGGGGATGTTTATACCCCAAGTCTTGTGATGACATACCCTTATGTATGACACAGGCCATGTAGAAGGTTTGCCTTGCAATGTAAGCAACATTGTGCTGACATGTCATGTTGCTAAAGACCTGTATCCACAGCACCCTCACGACTGATTGCATCTCTAAGATGTTGTTAGTAATGTGATAATATGTGGCAACGTCACTCTCCCCATAGGGTTTCACACTGAACCCTTCCTTGACAAAGCCTAAGTGTGTGTAATGGAGTGTGGGCAGGTGGCCAATGTCCTTGTTAATGAGGTTCACTATAAACTGTGCTATGGCCTTGCTGAACAGCCTAGTTAGGCTGCAGGGTCTATCATGTGACTGAGTGGTTGACGGCCCATCTAAAGGGGTGAGAGTGGTCATCCATCAAACGGATGGGACAAAGGCGTTAGTCAGTCCTCCTTTGAATATGGTTCCTTATGGTGTTGCAAGGTTATGCTTGGGGTCATATAGGATGCATCCTGTAATGTGATAGGCTCCCATGGCAGATGTATACTGTGACTATCACATGGCAGTGGTGACCTGTTCTCCACATACAGGAGACAGGGGATGTACTGTGGATATCCCCATGTACTGACTGGGAACACAGGGGGTGCAACCTATGCAATGACTCCATCAGGCATCCAGCATGCTATACCAACAGCATTGGTATAGCTGGTGTCCCTGAGGATCACAAGTGAGCAGCTGCAGGTGCATCCTGTGCTGTTGCAGACATATGTGCAGTAGGGAAGATGACTGTCTTTAGTGGATGCAGACAATGTAAGTTGTGTGTTTGCTGTGCAGATGTGCAGGAGGGATGCTGCAGTGGTAACTCGTGTTGTGTAATGTCAACTGCAATATACCTTCACCTCATCTGCGGGTAGTCCCTAGCCACACCAAGGTGTTTGTACATCCACTCTTGATGGTTTACTGGCCATTTGTGTGCTGGGATGGGTACATCCTATAAAGTATGTTAGGGTGGATCAACTGACCCAAGATCACGGTACAGACCCAACTCCTAATACAGTTGATGAGGTCCATATAGGCAGAATGGGCTTTCTGGTCACATGTGGTGGCCGGTAGCTAGCTGTGATTTGAATAGGTTTGTGCTGGCAATGGTGAACTGCCCCTGCAGTGTTCTTTGTGCATCTTACTGCCTGTACAGCATGGAGGTGTGCATGTCTCTCATATATACAGCAACCCCATGTCCCATGGCAATGCTCGCTACACTTTGGCTTCTGCATGTATGATAGGATGGTTGACCATCTAAGGCTGGGGTGCTCTCTGCACCTTTGAACCATGGTCTGTGTGACTGCACAGATCTCTGCAGTTCCCAGGGTTAGGACTGCTTGCAATGAGGGCAAAGTCATGTGTACATCTCTGCCATTTAGCAGCATGGCCTTCAATGTGGACTGCACTGACAATAGTATGTTAGTAGTGATAAATTCACCAATGTTACTAATGGAGTCACTACGGGGTTGCAGAGAACCACTGCCAGATGCATGAAGACCAGTGAAGACAGACAGAGGCCATCACTCACAGAGCATCATTGTCTGTTTACTATATCATTCCAGACTCACAGGTACTGGAACCCCTGGAATATCACAGGAGAAATGTGGACATGTCAAGGGCAATCATTCCCTGATTGTATTTTGGCATCTGTCTGGGTGACGGCATAATGCTGCATAAGGCTAGGGGCATATAACTAGTGTGCTCACTCATGTCTCACTGCATATAGTCCAGGGACATACATATCAGGGCATGTCAGGCACACCAACATGTACTGTGACAGACCCATAACAGTACCTGTTGGTGAGAGACAGCAGTGTGCATGCAATATGGAGGAGTCTGTCACCTGATGCAAAAATAACTGTGACCATCCACATACACAGACAGGTCAGAGGCAGACCAGTTTGTCTTCACTGGAGTTCCCTATGTGTAACATGTTTGACATGGGTTGATGCATGCTTGGCTGTGGGTGTGTGGCCATGTATGCTATGTGTTTTGTATGGCTGTTGTGTTCATGTGTGGCTTTGCCACATGGATCCCCTTTGTTTGTGTATGTGTATGTTGAGGACCACTGCAAATATCTGTGTGTGTTGTGTAGGTGGGTGAGGTGTACTGATTGTGCTGACAACCTGTTGGGGGACAGATATGTGGCCTTGACAGGCAGAGAGCATGGACTGCTGTTTCTACAGTTATTGCATCTCTCACACAGTGTGTTCCTTGCTGGTGATGGTAGATTGCTGTCCATCTGTGTACATGAGGCAGGTGCTACACAGTGCCATGACACCAATATCAACCACACTGGCTGGGGAATCTGTAGAACATTGTCCAGCCATATAGTCCAGAATCTGAGCGAGGAAGGCCAGGGAGACCTGAGGGGGGAGATTACAGACCAGGTGATTACTAATACAGTAGGTGGCTGACACCACAGCAGGCCGTGTAGACAGCCTATGACCAAGCAGTAATAGGTGCAACAGATACATGCAGTGCAACACCTCATAGCACATGCAGCAAGTAGCATGAAACCTCAGGATCAGGAAACAACACATGCTATAATGCCAGTATTTTGCTGATACCCACAGACATACTGTGCTGATAGATGGCGAGGATATGATGTGGGGGTTAGCTGTCGATAGTACTGACAAAAGTGGATGTGCAGGATATGTACATAATGCTGTGCAATGTATGCAGTCCTGTTCATGTCCTTCAGGTGGGATGTACAGGTTATCCCACCCACCCTTCTCAGAAGCCAAGACCGCTGCAATTATCAATATCCTGAGACACCATCACCAGGTGTTGTTGTCAAGGAACCACCAAAACCTGCAACAATACACTGTCCTGTTGGCAGAACTGGTAACAACAGTGAATAATATGGACCACCAGGACAGGAGCTACGAACAGGTCTGACACAGTGCCACTAATTTCATACACCATGCACAGCAAAGGGCTGCAGCTGTGGCCAGGGACCATGTTGGCACAGGGTGAAGGCCTGCTACTCAACCACCACTCTCAACCACAGATGAGTTCCTGCCAAACCTCGGTTCACCACCAGCTCACAGGAAACCATCAGTACATGTATGTTGTGGAGGTGGGTGGCACAGATGCCACAGCTGAGGAGCATCCAGGTAAAGCTCCAGTGGTCATCACATTAATACTGTAGCATTTATAGTGGCAAACTCTGCATAGCTGTATGCATATGTCAGGTCAATTTGCATTCGTGGTTGGGGTTTTGTAATGCACACATGTGCACACATATTGTGAATGTCAGCAATTTGGTTAGTATCACATTTTATACTGTACATGTTGAGAAATGCACATATTATCCTGTACCAGTGCTACATGTGTGTGTGCTGAAAATACCTCTCCCACACAAATACATAGGTACCTCTGGTGTGGTTGGGAACATCAACCTGTAGCCAATGAGTGTGGAACTGCCATGTTATGGCTCACCTATACCCTAGGCATGTTAAGGGCTGCCAGTTTGCCATGCACACAAGTGTTAAGCTTAGCCATATTGCAATACGTGCATGTTCACTTGTGGTGGGGTTCACTCTAGTGCATTGCACTGGTAATCACGGGAGCATATTTGCAGGAGCTATAACATATTAGCACATAGTTTTGTATAGGTGTAGCCACTGTGCTATACAGGGGTGCATTATTATTGTGTACACAGGTGCATTGTGTGTTAGGTGAAGGTTCACCACATACTCCAACTTGTCACGTATCTCACAGGTGTAAAGTAGTAGTAACATTAACTAGACATAGCTGCACTGCATGTTGCTGAGAGCCTGTTCAGAGTGTGACTGTTATGGTCTTATTGTGTGTTGTGAATGGCATCAGTCAGAAAGTGTGGTCTGTATAATGCCTTTGTGTGTTGTGCATGGCATCAGTCAGAAAGTGTGTTCTGTATAATGCCTTTGTTGCACCTCACCTGTGTGTGTGCGTGTGTGCGTGTGTGTGTGTGTGCGTGTGTGTGTGTGTGTGTGTGTGTGTGTGTGTGTGTGTGTGTGTGTGTGTGTGTGTGTGTGTGTCTGGATCAGCAAATATTATAGTGCAGGAATTAATGTAGTCATTGCTGTCATCCCCTCACAGGTGACTATTGGGGGTTGGAGTGTGTCCCCTGCACAACCTGATGTCAGCATCTCATTGGACTCTGATGATGATAGTGGCCATAGTGAGACACAGGTGGGGTGGTTGTGGGCTGAATCTGTCCCACTGGTTGACATTCCACTTCCACCCCCAATTTCCCCACACATGGTCAGTATGCCCACACATACCTAGTCTCCAGCAGCCACATATATTTAGTAGTCAGAGGGTGGTGGCATCGAACAGGGTAGTGCAGCGACTATGGCATCTGTGACTGTAGACACTAGCCATAGCCAGACAGCTTGCAAGGTCCCACATAGGCAGATTGACAGGGGTGCTCGAAGGAGGACTGCTGCCCATCCAGCCCTTGTCAGAGGTGTCACAGCACATGTCACCTGATGCATGTTTCAGTCCATCATGGAGGCACAGGCACATTGTGAATGGTACACCAGACAGATGCTCAGAGTCATGAATACAACACTGCCTGGCATGCATGACTCCCTCCACAGCATTGTTAATGTCTTACTTTATTTCGCTGATGTTGTAGATAGAAGGTGGGGTGAGACATTGTCAGTCATTAACCATGCAGTGCCTCTGCTTGAACATGTGGTGGGGTAGGGCATCAGATATATGAATGTAGGTCAGCAACAACATCAGCTGAGAGCCCATATGGCCATGCACATTCACACTCCCATAGTATTGACACCACACCATGGCAGGCCATGGGCACGTGGTCCTGGGTGGTCCCCTGAGGGACACAGACCCAGCAGACACCAGTCACCATCAGAAGTAGTACCACATCTGGCCTTGGGCATGGTGGTGCCACTGACACTCCTGGCAGAACCAGTTGACATGTTCATGGCGATAGATGGTGAACTGTACATCCTGCCATGTATGGTCCATGGCTGTCCAACATACACTCGTGTAAGCTAGCACATAGCTTGACTGTGTGCATGTGTGCACTCACACATCACTGTCACATGCTGGTCAAGGACAGATGCAGACCACTCCTCTTCATGGCCAGCTGACCAGCCACCCATCCAGACACACACACATGATGTCAACTGTATGGCACAGCCTAGGCCTTTGGCAATCCCACACCACACCCTGGGCATGTGATGATACCTGTGCCACATTCTTGTTATCCATACCATCTATGCAGGGACATGCTAATATGTGTCTGATGCACAGGGTGCATATAGTACAGGTAATGGCAGTTTGTAGTGTAGTAGTAGTGCTATGGCCTGTAAGGTGCAGTCTGCTGGCACTTGTCATGCTTACACATCAAAGAGTATGTACCTTTGTGCCATGATGCTTTATTGTTTTAGTACTGCTGACTGACTGTTGTCTCATAGACCTTATTCTGTTTCTGTTCCAGGTGTTTCTGTGTGTAACTCATGGTGAGCTGCTGCCATTACAGAATCTCAGGATGGAGGAGTGGCAACACAGAGACCTTTTCATCACCAAGGTAGGGCTGTATATGTGTATGTCTACCTAGGTGCGTATGCTTGGAACAGTGTGTGAGGGACAATGGGAGCAGACAGTGTAACCTTGCATGCATACCCCTTGACACAGCAAGCTAGTCTTGATACATGTCACCTAGGTGTTCTGTAGGATCACAGGTTCATAGGTACAGACCCAGTACTCTAGTAAACTCCTCTGTACCTATGAACCTGTGTTCTGTAGGATCACAGGTTCATAGGTACAGAGGAGGTTACTAGAGTACTGGGTCTGGGTCCCTTACAAGCCTAGCCATTACTTTATCCCCAACAGAATCATCAATCAGCACCTGTTGCCCCTGGCATTGCCGTGCACAGGTTGAACCCATGGGACACATGTTTTTTTTTCCCATCCACTCAACCTTGATGCAGTTGATGAGGGTCTGCATGGTACTGTGTGTGACATGTTTGGCAAGTGCATTCCTGAGACAGGACAGCCTTTGGGAGACAAACATGTGACCCAGCAGGTTTTTTTTTTTTTTGCTGTCTCATGTGATTCAGACCTGTCATTCCGGTAATGCACACAGAGTTACACTCACATATATGGGGCAGCTGTTGAAGGGCTGGGCACACCATTGCCATCTAGGCATGCCACTGCCACCTGTAGACAACCTGTCCAATACTGAATGGGGCAGTACTGATTTGAGGCTGTCTGCATGGAATAGGTGTTGAAGACCATGGATAACCTTTGTGGGTGTTAAGATAGCCTTTTCAGTTGCTGCAGATGCCTGCATAGGTACACACCAGACCGGCCATGCTGATAATGTATTGTCGTACTGACTGAGGACTATACAGTGGTAATGTCTACATTTTGTCTGCATGCAGTCTCTTTACCTATATGTTGAACCACGTACAAGCCTTTTTTGACTACTGCCACTACTTGTTGCCTGAATGTGGCATTGTTATCATCCTGAGTACCCAGGTCTGTCAATGCAGTCTGTGTGTCGGGTTGCTGTTGATGTGAGAAATAGTGGAGCCATGTCCTTGCCATATGGCATGATGGTACTGTTGTCTGCATTTAGCTTGAGGCCAGGACCTTGCCACCCTTCCAGTGTGTTAACAGCAGTTTGTGGATCAATGACAGACAGCACACTACTTACAGTCAACACAGCTTTAAGCAGTACCTACATATGTGGGTGATGGCAGTTAGCATTCATGCCTATATACATGTGGGTCATTAGTGGCAGCAGCTACTCACAGGGCCTCCACATGTCTACATATTGCACACAAATAGGCAACACAGAGTGGGTTGCCACCTTATCAAATGTGGACTGTGGAATACATCTTGTAGTATCATGACAGTTGGAAAGACATACCATACCCACAGCAAGTGCAAAGGACAGGACTTCCCTTGGTTTGCTAATATGACAGCTTATTTGTGTGACATTAGCTTAGCTTATGCTAGTTGTCATAACATTAAGGTGCTTCTGATGTGAAATAACTGCTTTCTGCAAGTAGTAGACAACTTTAGGCAATGTTTGTTGTCCTACACTCTTGGTGCCTCTGTATTGTTTTTGTTGTTGTCACAGGTCACACCTGGCCAAAGATGGACTGCAACATGCAGGGTGGGATAGATGGTGGCCATACCTCTCACCTGTATATATTTCTGCAAAATATCCAAATGTTTGCCACATATTTTTGTTCTGTTTGCCATAACATTATGTTTTTCTGGCAAATTTGTGGCAAATCATGAAAGAGTAAAGTTAGAGAAGAATGATGGATATTTACATGTAAGATGTCATACCCTTCAGAACATGCATGAAAATGCATAACCTGTTATGCTATCTACTTTCTATGTTTTCCACAGCAATATGCAAAGATTGAGCTTAATATTTGGCCTTTGTCCCACTTTTCTGTATGGTTTTATCCAGGTGTCTTTCCCTGAGGGGTTGAGAGGTATGCTGGTGGCATTCACACTGCAGCAAGGGGATACACACACACACACACACACACACACACACACACACACACACACACACACACACACACACACACACACACACACACACTCATGAACTGCCCTTGTTGAGATTGAAACCCCTACTTGCCTAGTTTTACATACGATAGTGCTATATACATAATGCAAGTGCCACAGAGCTTACATAATTTTGTAGTGTCCGCCACTACTATTCAGGTGGATGACATTTGCAGGTGCTGTAAGGATTGCCACTGGGGGGTTAACAGGCCCTTAAAATGGTAGATACATCTGAAACACACACACACACTGATGCATGGAGACATGCATTGAAACACACATGCACACAGAGTTGCCACTTTTGAGATTGGAACACCTACCTATCTAGTTATGTACACTACAGACCGACATGAGTATTGCACTTGCCACAGTGCTATTGCGTTTGAAAATGTGAAACTGTGCTTCTAAGGTGAGTGACATCTGTAAGGGCCCTGACTAGGTTGGCAATGGGGATGTTAACATGGTGGAACAGGCACACAAAATGGTATAACCATCGCCCACTCACACAGGCAAAATAGCAGCAGGGGATATGCATACAGACACACATACATTCACACAGTTGCCAGTATTCAGATTAGAACTCCTACCTATCTATTTGCATGTACTACAGTGATGTCTAAATTTGGCATGTGCCACAAAGATTATATGCCAGGGATATACCTCAGAACCACTTACAGCAATTAATCTGGACAAAGCCTTTGGGAATGATGGAACAAACTCCCAAAAATAGAGACATCTGTCACATATTCCTCTTACAAACCTAGACAATTGATAGGGTAACAGGTTTTGCATCAGTATGAATTTTTAGAAGGGTATGACATCTGAAACTGAAAGGCATGTCATTATTTCTGACTTCAGCTCTCACTAATTTGCCAATAATTTGACAGAAACCCCAATTATTATGTGACACGAACAACATATATGTGCCAAACATTGGGAAATTCTGCATAAATCTGTACAGATGAGTGGTATGGCCTGGAGAGTTTCAAATGGTGCATCTAAGGTGGATGACAGCAACAGGCCCTTTAAAGTAATGCCATGGGGAGGGGATCAATAGCCTCAAAATGGTATAACCAACACACACATGGCAACTGCAGGGGATATGCTTCACACACAGTATTGCAGTCGGCTGTATTGAAATTCAAACCCCTACCTACTTAGTTGTATGTACTACAGTGCTTTGGACTTATTGCGTGTGCCACAGAGCGTATACACTTGCAGATTGTCCAATAGTGCATCTAAGGTGAATGACATCAGCAGGCCTTGTAAACTAGAGCAATGGGGTGTTTACTGGGTGGAACAGGCCTCAAAATGGTATAAACTGCAACACACACACACACACACACACACACACACACACACACACACACACACACACAGTTGTCCATGCTGAGATTACAACCCCTACCCATCTAGTTGTATGTACTTTAGTGCTACATACTTATCACGTGCGCCACAGAGCTTATATGGCTGAAGACTGTCTAACAGTGCTTCTAAGGTAAATTACATCAGCAGGCCTTGTAAAGTAGGGCAATGGGGAATTTACTGGGTAGAACAGCCTCAAAATGATATTACCTACAAACACATACATTTACCAGTGCTGAGATTAGAACCCATACCTATCTAATTATATCTATTTCAGTACTACGCATTTATTGCATCCACCACAGAGCTTATATGTCTGAAGACTTTCCAACAGTGCTTTTAAGGTGAATGACATTAGCAGGCCTTGTAAAGTAGAGAAACTGCGGATTTACTGGGTGGAACAGGCCTCAAAATGGTACTATCTACAAACACACACATTGTTGCTAGTGCTGAGATTAGAACCACTACCTATCTAGTTATATATACCATAGTGCTACACACTTTTTTGCATGTGGCAGGGAGCTTATACAGCTGAAGACTGTCCAACTGTGCTTTTAAGGTGTATGACATCACCAGGACTTGTAAAGTAGGGCAATGAGGGATTTATTGGGTAGAACAGGCCTCAAAATTATATGACCTACAAACACACACACACACACACACACACACACACACACACACACACACACACACACACACACACACACACACACACACACACACAATTGGCAATAGTGAGATTAGAACCCCTACCTATTCAGTTGGAGATATTATAATGCTATGCACTTATCACATGTGCTACAGAGCTTATACAGCTGAAGACTGTCCAGCAGTGCTTCTAAGGTGGATGACATCTACATGCCTAGTAAAGTACAGCACTGGTGGGTAACAGGGTGGAATAGGCCTTAAAATGTATTGGCATTGCACACTCACACAGGCTGCAGCAGTACATCACTCTATGTCTTCCAGGGTCTCTCTCTCTCTCTCTCAATCCCTCTCTCTCTCTGAATCTCTCTCTGTCTGCCTCTCTCTCCCTGTTTCTGCCTGTCTACAATTGATATATTTGTATGTTTCCTATATATATATATATATATATATATATATATATATATATATATATGTTTGTGTGTGTGTGTGTGTGTGTGTATGCATGTCACACTCAGATGCAGATATATCTTATATGTGCAACATATAGATAGATGAGGCTAATCCTGTCTGATGTGGGGTGGGGAGAGACAGTTAAGGTGCACATAGCTGTATGTATGCAAAGGCATATATGGACAACACAGTTCTATAGTCAGATGTGGGTTTAAACATGGGCTGTAATTCTTTAAGTGTAGGAGCATGCCCAGTATGACCTTCAATACTGACAGTGGGACTCCAGTCCAGACCTACCTGTACTCCTGTCCAGGATTTTGTGTGCTACAGCCGATTGGCTGATGAACCTGTGCAAACAGTCCAGCACCTCAGTAATATAAGTAATATACTGGGAGAGGGAACTCCTGGCTGTATGCTGTCCTTATTAACTGAGGCCTATACTGGGGTGGGTACACAGTAGATTGGATTGAGCAGAATTTTCCATAATATGTGTGGTATATTCTACATAACACTGCGATTTATTGGTAAGTCAGTGGCAGATCAGTATAGATTAATGTGAGGACCACTGACATACATTTGTTTACTGACTCCATACACTGCAGGGAACCTTATGTTACTGCACAAATTGTTCTAGTGTGCATGTTCTACATTTGTCTGGCCAGTGGTTCCCCTTCCGCTTATATATATATATATATATATATATATATATATATATATATATATATATATATATATGTCCAGTCACAGGCTTTGTCCACAGTTGGTTGCTGCTATGTATTTGTAGTTATGGTGTGACTGGGGTAGAAGTCGTAACATCATATACAGGGCTATGGACTTCACACATCTGACTGTACCTGTTTAGCAGGTTTTCCATCATTGTGCCCTGTACATCTGCTGTGGTCCTCAGATGGTTTGTGTTGCGCTGTTATTATTAGGCTACATGTTGGCCATAGCTCTCAAACTCTTACAGACAGACATCTGCACAGGCCAATATATAACAGCTGGACACAGCCCTAGACATGGGAATAGGGTCTTAATATTGCTGTTCCAAATGTAGACAGTTGGTAGAACTGTTTTGTATTAACATGCATTTTCTTATGGATATGACATTTGCATCTCCACTTTCATTGATGTTTTCATATCAGCCTTTATTGGTTTGGATTGGAAATAGTTTGCCAGGCAAATGCAATGTTATGACAACCAGAACATATATATATATATATATATATATATATATATATATATATATATATATATATATATATATAGATATATATATATATATATATATATATATATATATATATATGAGGCATACATGTGGGCATTCTGTGACACCCTGTCATTCCAGGGGTATGGATGGTGCCTACTGATTTGTTGTCAGTACTGACACAGTAACATGACAGCCTGCATATCCTGGCACTAGACTGACTTGTTACAACCTGCTGTTGTACTAGGCACCATGTAGGTTACTCAGAGCTGTGTACTGCTGATATGTGTGGCCCACTATCCCTCCATTGCCACCTTTCCTGCAGTAACAAATATTGACTTCTGGACAGTCTGTACAACCCCTACTGTAGGTGTAGCTGACATGCAAAATAGTTGCTACTGCCAGTCTCGAACCATGAACCCTGTTAACCACAGTATTGTACTTAGACCAGTAAGCCACAACAGCCACTGGTGTGTGCTGTCTACTTCCTGACACTATTAACCATACACATACATACTACATTGACCTCTGCATATTGTGGAAATGGAACAAGTTATCAAGTTGATTGGGACAGCCCTGGGAATGTGTGATCTGCTGCTATTACCTTACAAACATAAATGTTACTGCAGTTCTACTGGAGCACAGGTGTGTTGAGGGTAGGGGAGCATACCTCTTAACTGTACACATTTTCACAGACTGTCCAGCTGTATGCTTAATATTTTGGTTCCATTTTCCATAATATTGTGGTTGTCTGAGAAACACTGGCAAATCATTAAAGACTGAAGTTAGAAAGTAATGTCAGACATTTGAGTTTCAGACTTCTTACCCTTCAGAGAATTTATGCTACTGCAAGACCTGTTATAATATAACTTTCTATGTTTGTCAGAGGAATATTTCATAACTGTCCCTATTTTGGGGCCTTTGCCACACAATTCTTTATAGCTTTTAAACTGATGTCTTGCTGTAAGAGGTTGAGAGGTATATATGGGACTCCCACATTGACATCCATGCATCTGTCCTATGATCCAGCAGTTTGTTAGTCCCTCACATATGCTGCAGTGAGTTTTGCCACTGAAGACATTTCCTGTTGTCCCACATAGCTGTCAGTTGTCTGCTGCTATCCCAGTAGCCCACTCCATTCCCTTGAATACATGCAGCATTCTATAGATATGCTACCACAGTCTACTACTGCATTAATTTGTTGTTAAGAAGAGTGACTTACCTTGTGCCTGCAGCAGTTAAGAGGATAGTGCTTCAGTGCTCACT
Source organism: Protopterus annectens (assembly GCF_019279795.1). Classification (NCBI taxonomy): domain Eukaryota; kingdom Metazoa; phylum Chordata; order Ceratodontiformes; family Protopteridae; genus Protopterus; species Protopterus annectens. The sequence goes on from NC_056726.1 coordinate 709,356,969, forward strand.
CTGTCGGATGTACTCAATACACAGCCTATACATGGAAAGGTACAGGTAGTGTGATGTGAGTGTGTGTATGTGAGTCAGTGAGGTGTCAATCCCTGGGTCACTAGGTTGTCAGTGTATGTGCTATGCATTGCCTCTTTGCCAAGGTGAGGGCATACTGGGCATGCCTACATCTGCCTACAGGGACAAGCTCAGAGAGTTCCCCCTCTGAGTCCTCCTGTGCCTGTGGAGACCTTGGCAATGGTGGGGGCTGTTTATCCCTTCCCTCTGCTGTTCCTGCCACAGCAGTTTCCACAGGATCATATTGTGTAGCATGGTACATACCATGAACATGTGTGCACATGTGGCTGGAGAGTACTGCAGGGGTCCACCAGATATGTCAAGGCAGAGGAACCGTGACTTTAGCGGCCCAAACACATGCTCTATGATGTTCCTAGTTTGTGTGTGTACCTCATTATGGCATTCCTCAGTGAGTGTGTGTGCATTTCTGATGAGTGTCATCATCCATGGCTCCAGTGCATAGCCAGCATCCCCCACTAGATGGCCATATGGGATGTTTGCCCCTGGCAAATGTCTGGTACAGTGTGATGAGTGCCAGATGTGGGGTCGTGATAACAGCCAGGACTAACAGCACACACACTGATGATAATGCCCTGGGCATTGCACATGAGCTGGCAGCTGATGAAGTGATACTGTTTGGAGTTGACATAGTCTCTACCCTCCTCACTGGGTGGTGCTTTGATGTGCACATGAGTGCATTCTATGGCACCCAGTACCTCTGGGTATTGTGCTACATGGTAGAAGAGACGCATATTGCTAGTCCTCTCCTCAGGTGTGCTGGGGGAAATAAATGTGCTCACTGGTATGTGTTAGCATGACATCCAGGAACTGGTGGGGTACCCTGGATGTGGATGCCTGTGAAACCCCCATGATGTCCCCAGTAGGTCTTTGGAAAGTACCTGTAGCTAGCATTCTTAAGGCTACACATACCTTTGTTTCCACTGGGATGGGTTCCCCTCTGTTGGCTCTGGGTCTGAGGTGAGGGCGGCAGAGCTCGGTGAGTTCCTGTAGTATGTCACTGTCTACCCTGTAGCACTCTATTATCTTCAGCTCATGTATCCCCTGAAAGGTTACCCTGGGTATGAGCACTCTTTTCTTCCTCAGTCTGGGCCTATTGTCAGCATCATCATCATCACTGACCTCGGCCTGTAGCACGTATAGATGTGGCAAAGCAGCAGCAGCCCCTATCATTTTCTCAGTTAAAATTCCCAAGTGTGTACTCCAATGGTGCAGAGTATGTGGGGAAAATCATATTGAAGTTTGCATGCATACGTTATAGTGGTGTGCTGCAGATGCAGCCTGTGTGATTGGCTGACTATCATACAGTCCACCTGCCTGCTACATTATTGAGGGGTTTGAATGGGCCAGTGGGAGTGGAAGGGGACTTATCAGTCATTTATACATGATTGGCTTTCCCAGGCTATTTCTTTTTCTTTTTGTTTTTTTTGTCCTGCAGCACTCCATGCAAACCCATGGCTTTAGTGTAAACATTGCTCAGCAGATTAAACCCTGTCCTGAACATGGGCATGCTTAGCTTTTCTTTAACCAGCTAAAACAAGTGCCATGGGGCTGAGCAGTATGGACACACACACACACACACACACACACACACACACACACACACACACACACACACACGCTTGGCTCTGCTTTGCAGAGTGCAAAAAGGCGCCACTAAGCTCCAATCCACTTATATATGCCATGACACACACCCTTTTCATGTCAGCTCTCTCTTTTGCCTACACTACCACGGTTCTAGCACTTACCTACGGGCACAATGGACCTTTTTGCTATACAATAAACTTGGCTCATTCACATACACCTAATTGCATATACTCTGGATACTGCTCTACACTAGAGCCTATCTCCTTAGCAACCACTATTACCTGCCATTGCATGACTCTGCATGCTGGCCACTATAATTTAATAACTTTGCATACCGTTATATTTCATATTTTACACATTTTAATTTGTTTTTAAAATAGCATGTTTGGCGCTGCTGTGTGCTGCTTAAATGTGGCATATGTATTTAAAAAAAAGATTAACTGTTCACATATTGCATTAATATTTTGTATCACTAGCCATAGATTTGGCCAATTACATGGCTATTGTCACATAAACAACCTTTTATTTGGGCTTTCACAGCCCCTGTTTCAATTTTTATGGTTTGTTACATGGTTAGTAACTGTGTACATTTTTACTACAGACATGACACCTATACGGATGACAAAATCAACTCATTTGCATGGTTTTCACCAGCAGATGAGGTGATTTCGATTCAGCAATTGCTTCCATATCTGCACCATGTCTGCATGCTCGTGCACTCCCCCAGCCCTCTTTCCTGGATCACTCGGCAGCCATATTCCATATTCAGGTCACACACTATTCCCTAATGGAGAATTGCTTGGGTATAGGGTTTATTTAATTACCCCCACTGTTTTTAAATTCAATACTGCAGTGCATAAATATTTTGATATTATGGAACCTCATGTGATTAAAGTTTGATTATGTGTGATACTTGTGGAGTGAACATAGACGTTGTCACTGAAAAATGCAGCAAACACAACACAAAAAATACAAATAACAACATAAATATGATAACCAGTAAAAATGTGTTTCTTGGCATTTTTTCAGCAAAAGAATTTTAACAAAATAAGGACAGCTGGATATGACAAATAAAGACAAATACACATGGCAAATAAAGATACATGTAACAAGATTATCCAGCCAATCAAATTACAAGATGCAGGGTTCTAACAAATGAGATATCATTAGATGTTATTGCAGGAAATTGAGAATGCAAATATTCTAGAAGCCAAGTTAAGGCAATATATGTCCCACTGCCAGACTGAGACTTCAAATTATCTAGTACCAAGATGTGAATGGAGGGCAGTGCAGAAAAGGTAAAGAAAATCTGTACAAAACTAAGCTGCTTATGTGGAAGGGAGAGACTGAGCAACAGGTGTTTAGCCACATTTAACATTACCAGTTAATGGCTATATACATTATTAACCTTACACAAATGGATCTATAACCTCTTAATTTCTTCATTTCAGTTTCCACTTTTTATTTCTTTGCATACTACTCTCTGTTTTGTAGAATATATACATAATCATCTAAAAGGGTTTTATTGGACAAGCTTATACTAGTGTTTTTTTTTTTTTTAGCTGCTATCATTTGTTTCTCAGGTATCATATTGGCTTAGTGGTGTTTTTTTTTTCTTTCTTACAAATACCACTGGTTGCTGCAATAGTGAAATAATTCAAATGAAATCAAGCTTGCCCAACAATACACATATATTATTATTATTATTATTATTATTATTATTATTATTATTATTATTATTATTATTTCTTATTACCTTTATAACATAGCCACTATTAACTATACTGTATTTAAAATTGATATTGTCCCCATGCTCTTATACAATTGTAACATTACATGAGACTCCTCTCTGCGTTTATTTATTCTCTTTTACATTACTGGAAATTCCATGGTTTCTATTAATGTTATATTCCTTGAAATAAGTGAAAACCTTTTCTTGCAACAGAACAAATATTCATTCTGGCAACTTAGAGACAACAGTGTCATTTAAGCTTCAAAATCCATTTTTTTCAGTTCTTCCATTTCTGCCCTTGGCTGGCAGAGATATAGAACAAGTGTAGCAGATCTCATTTCCCTGATAAAGTAACACAATCTCCTGCATTGATTTCACTGCTACTGTGATTTATAATTAGTTTGTCCTGTCCCAAAGTACAAAACATGACATGCTGCATTTAAAAAGACAAATTAGGAATGAACAATTTCAGCATTCCTGCTTTTTGATATTGATTACTTAGGTCATCTGGGGATAATCTAGCATGTGTAGTTAAAGTACCATGTAGAGTCACTGGCCTAATTCAGATATGCAAGTGAGAACACACCATGACAGCAGGTGGGTATAGTTTAGAGGAAAACATCATCACCTTTCCGAATATGTCACAGAAACAGCAGTGTTGTTTCACACATAACGTTTTATAACTAATGCACACAAAAAGTAATATCTTGATAAACTCTACTGTCCAGCTATGCCATTGCTCTGATTTGACAATTGACAGTGAAGAAATTAACACAAATATTTCTACAGTATGCAAGATTAATATGTAGCATGTCTGATAAATAAATAAATAATGCATATGGCTTTGCTCATTTATTTGCATACAATGAATATGACTCTGTTTATATATTTATTTGCTTTGCTAAATGCGGTATGTTCATTATTGGTAAGATACCAAAGGATGCATTGTGTAATTTCTGCAATTCTGAACAATCTGGCTTTGGGAGACAAAAATGTAAAGATAGCACCATATGGATACATATAGACTGATCTGTTCTGTAACACAGGCCACCTCTAGACTGCGCCATGATAAACTGAGAGGATAACACTCAACGAAAGCATCCTTCTACATGAAACATATTGTACATCAGTATGAATGATGAACTAGCTATTAGAAGTAAAGAGGCTTTGAAGTCACTAATTTTTACCGTTTGCAAGTGCTACATTCACTGTAGTAGCGGAGTTTAAATTAGTGTAGTATCCCTTAGGATGGACATAATGGGAGCAGAGTGGCACATATAAAGTGTGACTCAGAAACCTTATTAAAAGGAGGATTATATAAACTGAGTAAAATAAATGAGAGATACCACTGACAGAGAAGCGGAGAGAGAGAGCGAGAATGAGAAACATTATGCAGGCTGAGTTCTTGAGTAACTTAATCTTGAAAAGTAAGATTTTGAATGTATTTCCCACCAAACAAAGACATAGATAATCATTGACGCTACTCCAAATCATAATGTATTAAAAATTATAACCAGAAAATGTCCAAACTAATTTCTACTCAGCTTGCGGGAGACCTATAATACATATTGAGAAAAAAAGAAATACTCCTGTCTTTTGTACAATGGTTGCTTAAAGAGTGGGTATTAGAATAGATTGGCTTCAGGAAGAAGTTACTTATTCAAATATTTTTCAGTCTACAGACTATGAGAAGAACATACGACCATGTCATGACACAATCCCTCATCAGTGTTCAGCCTTTAGGCAGAAAATGAGTCTAGGTAGTAATAATAAGAAAAACTCATTTAACTCAAGAACTTGTGTTCAAAAGATAGAATATTGGATCCATTTCACAACAGATACATGTCTATCCATCGAAGACCAAAGCTTCGAATGGCATGTATTGTCAAACAGGCTATTCATCAAGTCATTCTGACTAAGATCACTTTTCTGTAGGGATAAGGAAATTTGCCTTTTCCCCACTGTAGTGCAATCTCTGAGTTGGTACATATAATTAGTGGGGGGTGTAGGGGGAGGTTTTGATGAATGGCATTTATGATGTAATGCCACTCGATGTTTTTACCCTTTGATGAATAACCATAGACCCATTCACAACAGCAAGAAATGAATTGTAGATACCAAATTAGAAGGGTATATAAGAAAGAATATTCACTGCACACAGCTGTTCAGTGTAAGCAAAGATGTGAAACTAAGTCACATCTATTTAACAGCAGAGGACTCAGTATGAAGCAATCGATTCTACAAGGTGACAGATGCCTTAGTGGTGATTACACAGAGAAGTGATGACCTTGAAACTGCAAAAGATAAATGAGACACTGTCAGGGCCAAAAAAAAAGAAAAATAAGTTTTAAGGATTAAGTAGAAACAAAAGTGAAATGTACTGCAGTTGTTCTCTGAAAACACTATCAACTGAAACATGGCATTCATACGGCATAGGAGGGTGCAGTGATGGAAGCAAGGAGATGTGCTGCGGGAACATAAGGAAGAGTAAAAAAAAGAACAAGAAGGCACCACTGAAATACTGACCAAATAATGATAAGTTCAGCATATTCATAAGCTTTTGAGCAAAGATGAAAATATGAGGGTGCATAAAAACTTAAAAAAGTGGCACTATGCAAATATGCATGATAAAGAATACACAAATCTTTGCAAAATATTTTATTGTGTATGAATTATTTTGATGTACTTTTAATGAATCATTGAATGTATGTGATAAACTCTTCAATATTATCATAATGTACAGAAAAGGCTAGTCCTTCCTGCCTATTTTCTGTTCAGTATATTTATTTCTGTTAGTGAGTTAAGTTGGCTGGTGGTAGCTGACAATTTTCATCCACAGCCCAGAAACTATGCCGTTGATCTGAGACACAGTGTTTAGACCTGATAAAGTAACAAGAATAGTTCCCAGTTTAGCCTTGTTTCTACAGACAGAACCTGACAGATTGCATTATTTTTGGTTTATTTGTCAGTGATAGCTGCAAAATGTATTCACCAGGTATTACCATATGAGCATTTTATCTTTGGGCCCTATCAACACTCTGACCATCAGCAGTTCCCCATAACTCTTCTCTTCATTTTTGCCAAACCTCTGTTTTGCCCCTAGACTAGTGCTGGCCTGTATAAGGAAAAACTGAGAGAAGAGACATTACATTACATATACTAGGCAGATAAGTCATATTAGTCCAAGCACAGATTCATCACTGGCAAATCCTGTGATTTTTGTATACTCTTCCAATGATTCTTCCTCGGTTCTGGCCAGCAAATGTGGTACAAAGCCTGCTACACCAGGTCCAGGATGGATTCATGTTTCTGCACTACTGCTCTGATCTGCTGGAGAGCAGGCAACACCTTGGCTGGGTTGTTTCTCCTGACTTCCTCAGCATATCAAGTATAATTCTAGAGCTTTTTCAGGCAGATGCTTCTGGGGTGAGATCTAGACAACTCTCTCACATTAAGATGACTGTTCTAACATTGGTTGCCCCATCCCATTGCTGCCCAACTGATTTCCCCAGTACCCTGCTGGCTACTCAAACCCATGTCATCTCAGCCATTGTTAGAACTACACCAGCAGAGCAGAGTCAGTGTTTTAAAGTTGTGGAGAGTTTATGTTTCTCATTAAGCTAGATCCAGTGATCAGCTGAATTTCTGTCATTGCTTCGGTTCCCACATCTGCCAAAAATGTCTTCACAAGCAACTCGTTTTATTTATTTTTATTTATTTTATTTGACATTTGTTTACCGGGATAGTCCGACTGGACACAGGTCCATTTACAGTGGAGACCTGGAGAGAAAAGCTCCGTACAAATTACAATAAGGTCAACACATTAAATATATGTTACACAGAGATGGATGAAAAGAGTTGGGATACAAACAGTTACATTTCTGGACCTAACCTGTTTGCAGCAAATACATATAAGATCCAACTCATTTTATTTATTTTTATTTATTTTATTTTACATTTGTTTACCGGGATAGTCTGACTGGACACAGGTCCATTTGCAGCGGAGGCTTGGGGAGAAAAGCTATGTACAAATTACAATAAGGTCAACACATTAAATATATGTTACACAGAGAGGGATGTAAAGAGACAAGATCTCACACCAGAAGCATCTGCCTGATGTTTCCATTTTGTACTGTATTTCTATCAACAGCACTTAGTTGGTTGAGTTGGATCTTACATGTATTTGCTGCAAACAGTTTAGGTCCAGGAATGTAACTGTTTATATCCCAACTCTTTTCAAAAACACACACACACACACACACACACACACACACACACACACACACACACACACACATTGATAAGTAGATAGGTTCATAGGTAGGTTCATAGGTAGGTACTAGCCTATTGGCCCTAGAGCCTATATAAGCCTAGCCAAAAATGTACCCTGGCTTTCGTCACCCAAGAAAATTAATTTCCTGTGCCCCTGTCGAGCAGAGCCACAGAAGTGATCCCTGGGGTGAATTTCCTATTTCCCATCCAATCATCAAGATTTTTCTTGAAGAGTGCTAATGAGGAGCTCTGTTTGACATAGATAGGTAGTCTGTTCCAGAGTATGAGGAGTCTCTGGGACAAGAATCTATCCCTCCAGCATGTTATGTTTATTGTGGTGACAAGGTTTAGGTCCCTAGAGCGTGTAGCTCGGAGGGATTGGGATTTCTTTAAGTGGAGCATGTCCAACAGTTCTGGGTTTGACATAGCTTTGTATGTTAGGCAGAGATCGCCTCTGAGTAGGCAATATGTGACAGAGTAAAGCTGGAGTTTTTTAAGACGGTCTGCATAGGGCATCTGTTTGAGGCCAGTAATCCTCTTTGTGAGGTATTTCTGTGGCCTTTCCAGTTGTTGTAGATGTTTTGTGAGGTACATACCAAAATAGATAGATAGCTAGATAGATAGATAGATAGATGATAGATCGATAGATAGAGATGTGAATGCTGCCAGCCCAGGTAGATAGAATTTTATAGATAATTCCATGCCATTGTAAATATTAATATAATCCACAGGCTTGTTTTTACAAATGTAAGAAAACTAAATCTAAGAAAATTGTGTTATATGCTGAACTCCAAAAATGCAACCACAGTGCGCCCTGCTGAAAGAAAGCTGTTAAGTAAAGAATTACAACTGTGTTTGATCTCAAGCTTGGAGGCAGGATGTCTGGGTTAACAAATCCTTTCTACTGTTATTAAGATGGAGATAATTACTAGATTTTACATGTAAAAGTGTGTTGTATTGCTGTGGCTTCCTGGCCAGGTGCAACTTACAAAGAAATGTAAATTATGAGTTTCTGTTAGCCTGGGAACCAAAGGAGAAGTGATAAAAATGATGTAATGTGAAATGACTCAGCAGTATTGGGTGTTATCAATCTAAGACTTTCTCAGAGAAGCGACTGAGCATTTTGGATTTTGTCTGAAGCTGACAACACTCGCCAGCACCTGTTTGCTCTTAGAACTTAGTACTTCTCTTAGAGTTAGATATAAATATAGCCAGATTAGCCTAGCTGTTTCTATATATATATATGCCAGACTATCTTACAATGTTGTTTTAAAGTTCCTGTGATTTCTGAACTCTTGATTAGCACTGTGTTAAATTGATGAAATTTGCCTTGTGCTTTTATTATTCATTATTAAATATTTTTCAACCTTTCATCTATGGCTGTTTTCTGTAGAGATAATTTAAGCTCTTACAGAGTACTTGCATGTATTTAGTGATACTGTCCAAGCCACTCCAATAGTCTTGCTGCTCAGTCACACTTACTATTTGGATAACAGTAACATTACACAGTGAAATTGGTCAGCCTTTGAGAAGGACCTTATAGTAGCTGATATTAGTGGCTGGCAGTCAGTACTACCTTATGAAGTGGGTAGAAAGGGGGCATAGCGGGAAAACCTGTGCCAGCCTTCCCCAGGAGTGTCTGTGTGTTTGTATATAAATCAAATCTTAAAGTGTGTGTGTGTGTGTGTGTGTGTGTGTGTGTGTGTGTGTGTGTGTGTGTGTGTGTGTGTGTGTGTGTGTGTGTCCACTACTTGGGCTGGGACATGAAGCATTGGTTGGACAGAGAGGGTGCTGGAGGTTTTAGCTTGACCACTAGGCTGAGATCTGGACCCTATAGTGGATGAAGTCCTAGATCAGCTGGGTGGGGCTATGTATCTTAACGCCATTGATCTTGCTAAAGGTTACTGGCAGGTGCCCTTGACTCCCGGTGCTAGAGAGAGGTCAGCCTCTGTGACTCCTTTTGGTTTGTATGAGTTCATAAAGATGCCCTTTAGGATGAAAAATGCCCCAGAAACTTTCCAGAGGCTGGTTGATCATATCCTAGCAGGAGGATTTGCTCTTGATTATCTAGATGATATTGTCATTTACAGCCATTCCTGGCAAGAGCACCTTCAACATGTCAGGGAGGTGCTGGGCAGACTACAGAGAGCAGGGTTGACCATTAAGCCCAGCAAATGTCAGGTGGATATGGCAGAGGTCTCCTACCTGAGACATAGAGTGGGGAGTGGTAAGATCAGGGCAGAACCTGCCAAAGTGGAAGCGATTCAGGCATAGCCTGCACACGTTAGCAAAAAGCAGGTGAGTGCATTCTTAGGGATAGCAGGGTACTACAGAAAGT